>NC_062217.1:85213698-85515683 GCF_902686445.1 Sciurus carolinensis | reverse complement strand
TTCTTTGATGAGATAGAGCAAATCTCTTTTTGTCTTTCTCAAATAATCATTTTTATCCAGAAGTGATGAGGAAGAAGCTTGATTTTCTGTCTCTGAAAATTAGACTTCTAATTTTTTTAAATGGAAATTTAGAAATTTCTTACTGAAACTTAGAGTAGAAGATCAGTTAGCACAAAATTAACCTTTCTGTCTGATTTGATACTTCAAAAGAGATTAACCCATACATTTTTTAGAGAAAACTCTAGAAAATAGTGACATTTAAAAATCTTTTTAAAAAAGATTTTAAAAAATCTTTTTAAAGATTAAAAAATTTTTAAAAAATTCACATTGAAGGAAACTCATGGAAAGAATAAATAAAAGATTAATAAACATAAAAAATACTTGACTTCACTAATATTCAAACAATTGATGTTTTTTTCCTATTAAATTGAAATTTTTTTAAAAGATAATATCCAAACTCTGCACAAAGGTAATATAGAGCAGGTTTAAAAATTCAGATTCTGAAGCCATCACTGTCTGTGTATATTTAAATATACAATATAGAGTTCTTGACATTTTATGACCAGAGCTTTGGGTCTCAGCTGCAATTCTAGAACATAAAAAGGAAGAAAACCTGCATGAAACATTTTATCATATACATTTATTCAGAGTATAGAAATGAAATATCTAAAGAATAAAATAAGGACAGATTCACAGAAGTATCATGAAGTTAATACTCTCAAGGAGTATAAATTGGGACAATCTTTCCAGGATATCAATTTCAAAATATGTATCAAGATCCTTTAAAATATTCTTGAGTATATAACTGGAGGCACAGAAAAAGATTAGTGTACAAGGACATGTATTATGATGCTATTTATAAGGCATATTTATATTCCCAATTACTTAAAATTGGAAATAATCTACATTTCCAATATTAAGTAAACAGGGAAATTGTGTTATATCATTATAATGGAATATTACAGAGCCATTCAAAACCATAGTTTTATGAGTTTTAGTGACTGTGAAAACAATTACCATAGGTGCCTCTTCATTGTGTTTTCAAAGGGTTCTAAGTTTTTTGCAGTGAATTTTTTTTTCTTGCTGCTGGAAATCAAACGCAGGACCTTGCACATGCCAAAAACATGTCCTACCACTGAGCTACACCCTACATCCGCCCCCCCAGTGAAAATTTTAATAGCTAGTTTCAGTACTGGGCACAAGACAAGCAGGAAATAAGAGGACCTTCAAAACAGTGGTTGAGAGGCAGGGAGGGTGGGCCTGAGTTTGTCATCAAGCAGTACTGAAACAGGCTAAAAAAGTACAAAACCACTCTGGAGGAATATTCACAAACTGTGTTGTTTTGAATGCTTGCTCAGTTTGATTCATGGTGCTAGTGTAATAGTTCTCAAAATTTTTGATCTCAGGATCCTTTACATTTTTCAAGGTTATTGAGGACCCCAGAGAGATTTGAGTGTGTGTATGAAGAATGGAAAATGGGAATATATATAGTCACTTCTCTGTATCTGAGGTTTCTGGGTCCCTGGTTTCAACCAACCACAGGAGAAAATTAATTAATTGGGAAAAAAATTGTGTCTGTGGAGCTGGAATTGTAGCTCAGTGGTACAGCACTTGCCTAGTATGTGTGAGGCACTGGGTTCAATTCTCAGTACTGCGTATAAATAAATAAAATAAAGGCCCATTGACAACTAAAATCGTTTTTTCAAAAAATTGTGTCTGTACTGAACATATGTAGACTGTTTTCATGTCATTTTTCCTTAAATAATACATTATGTGACATTTAAATTGCATTAGGGTATTTTCCTTTCTTTTTCTTTTTCTTTTTTTTCTGGTACTGGGGATTGAACTCAAGGGTACTTTACCACTGAGCTACATCCCCATCCCTTTTTATATTTTTATTGTGAAGATCTTTCTAAGTTGTGCAGGCTATCCTCAAACTTATTATCCTCCTGCCTCAGCCTCCTGAGTAGCTGTGGTTAAAGGTATGCACCATTGCATCCTGCTCTGTATTGGACATTTTAAGTCATCTAGAACTGATTTAAAGTATATGAGAGGATGTGTGTAGCTTCTACGAAATACTGTTATTAATATAAAGAACTTGAATATCAGAGGATGTTGGTAACTGTAGGAGGGCCCCAGATCCAATTCCTGATTGATACCAAGGGATGAATGCATCTGTCAATATTCTTCATACTAGAAATTAAAACTGAGAAATTGGGGCTGGGGAGATAGCTCAGTCGGTAGCATGCTTGCCTTGTAAGCACATAGGCCCTGGGTTCGACCCCCAGCACCCAAAAAAAAAAAAAAAAAAAAAAAAAACTGAGAAATTTAGAGACTATGCATTAAAATAGCAATTATAATAAGCTCATTACATGTTAACACAAGTAATGATTACTGGCAGCCAAGCAAGTGAGCCTGCCTAGATCCTGGCTGGCAGAATTCAGTCATTTTAGCACATAACAAATAAGCAAATGATGAAAAAAGGAAAAAAAAAGAATTTTATACAGTTTGATCAAACTGGGGAGAAGCAGCTAGATTGTCCCTGTAGCAAAAAAGCCAGATGATATACATATGTAGATTTAGCTAGGCTATGCTAGTCACAGAGCATGTCAAGGGTTACTAGCTGGGCCATAGAGTAGTTTTAATTCTCAGAATGAGGAATGTCAGGTACTCTGTGTTTCATAATGTATTAAATGCAAAATATGTTTGTCATCTTTTCAGCTCTGTGACCAAAATACCTGACAAGAACAATTGGAGGAAAAGTTTATTTTGGGCTTATGGCTTCAGAGGTCTTAGTCCTTGGTTGGTTTACTCCATTGCTCTGGGCCTCCAGTGAGACAGAATATCATGGTCAAAGGACAAGGCAGAGGAAACCTGCCCAGCTCATGGCAGCTGGGAAGCAGAGAGGGCCAGGAGCCAGAGATAAAATATAAATCTCAAGGCATGCCCTAGTAACCTAAATTCCTCTAGCCACACCCCACCTGGCTACAGTTACCACCCAGTAATCTATTCAAATTATTAGTCCATCAAGTGAATTAATTCATTGATTAGGTTTTAACTCTTATAATCTAATCATTTCACCTCTGAACATTCCTGCATTGAATATGAGCCTTTTGGGGGACACTTTATATCCAAATTATAACACAAAATAACTGTCTTTCCCGAAACAAAACAAAACTTGTGGGATGAGTGGCATTACAAAACATTTTGCAAATCTCTTCACTATCTGGTTTAATGGTAGACAGTGGGATTCTTCTGCTTCCACATGCCATCTCTTGTGATGTATTGTTTTGGTTGAAGCAGTTGGAGAAAGTTCAGCCTCCCTCAGGTTTGTAGATAGAAAACAGAAGCTGGTGGACCCTCTGATGTCCACAGACCACACTTTGAGACTTGTTATTCTAGTCTTAAATTACAAGCATTGTGATCATATAAACAATATTCTAGCAGAAACTAGTATGGGAAGCTCTCAACAGGGACCAGAGATAAATCTGTTTGGAAAAGGGTTTCTCACAAGTCAATAAACCACACGACTCTTTCGAACATTTTTTTTTTATTACTCTGAAAATTACAGGGAGGATGGGAATAGGAAAGACAGTAGAATGAATTGGACATAATTTTTCTATGTTCATGTATGAATACACAACCACATCATGTACAACACAAGAATAGGCAGTTAAGGTTGTAGCTCAGTGGTAGAGCACTTGCCTCACATGTGTGAGGCACTGGGTTCCATTATCAGTACCCCATATAAAGAAATGAATAAAATAAAGGTCTCTCAAGAACTAAAAAAAAATATATATTTAAAAAAAAATGGGAAGTTATACTCCATGCCTGCAAAAAAAGAAAGAAAAGTAATCTACTCCAGTTCTGCAGCTGGTTCCTTTTCAAACCCAAAGGCTTTTTGTCTCATTATACAGCTATAGTCTGCACAGTTCTGACCACCAGGGGGCTCCCACTACCAACCTTTTCTAGAAGGATCCAATTCAAGATAATTCATTCCTTGAAGAACTAACTGGCTGCCCAAGTCACAGGGGCTAAATTTCTTTGATTTGTTCAACTCAAGATAAGAGTCAGTTAAGTAAATGAAAGATTAGGTCAAGTAAAAGGGAAGTTAAAAAGAAGAGTACAACTATGTTTTAAGGTGGAAGGCTTTTTAAAAAAAATCCCTTCTAAGCAACTTAGTGACACCCTTTCTCAAAATAAAAAATAAAAAAGGCTGGAGATGTAGCTCAGTGGTAAAGCACACCTGGATTCAATCTTCAGTGTAAAAAGAAAAATCCGAAAAGGGTCATTCTGGTTATTAGAAGAAGTACTATTTGGCACATTTACTCTTTTATCAGCTAATGTGACTTTCTCTTTCTCTTATTATATTTAACTGACATGCTTAAATTTGTTATGCTATCTCCACTAACATGATTCCCTCCCAAAGCAAGGCACATACTTAGAAACCACATGGGATAAGTAGAGCGGTGGTACGGAATGAGCCACTCTACCCTGAAAGATGGGAAACTTGATTTTCGTTCTAGCACATTCTCATCTGACACTGGAAAGTGACTTAATCTCAGAGCCATTCCACTTAAAAACTAGGGCTAATAACACCTCATCTGCCTAGAAGCTTCGTTCTCAGTCAGATTGTTTTTGGAGTTCCTTGATAGTTTTTTTTTTTTTTTTTTTTTTTTTAAGTTGTCGACGGACACGATACCTTTATTTTATTTATTTATTTTTATGTGGTACTGAGGATTGAATCCAGTGCCTCACACATGCTAGGCAGGCACTCTACCACTAAGCTACAACCTCTCCCACCTTGCTAGTTTTGAGATGTATGAATTTATGGTTAAATTTAAATCTGGTGGAGTTCTTCAGTTGCATGGACAGAAACCAACATTGGCTAATGTGTCCCAATTTCCTTAGTAAGACTTTAAAGATTCTTATGACCAGGACCCTGTCTGTATCACTGGCCTCATACCTCCTGCAGGCCCAACTGTGAAGCTCCAGTTATACAATAACATCACCCCCACCATGTCTCTTTATCTCTTCTCTCTTGATCTGTATGTCTCAGGTAGATATCACTTTTTCATGGTTGCCTTTCTTGACTTCCCCAGTCTCTCCCAGGTGATCCAGTCACATTTTCTACTTCTCCATCACACTTTTTTTTTAAATTTGGTACCAGGGATTGAACTCCTGGGTGCTTAACCACTGAACCACATCTGTAGCTGATTTTTGTTTTATTTGAGATAGGGTCTCATTAAGTTGCTTAGGACCGTGCTAAGTTGTTGGGGCTAGCTTTGAACTCGTAATCCTCCTGCCTCAACCTCCTGAGCTGCTGGGATTACAGGCAGGCATTACTGTGCTCAGCCTCTATCATACTTTTGACACCACCACATTATAATTTCCTCGGGGTTTTCCCTAACACATAGCACAATATCTGGCACATAGTAGGTACAAACAAAAAAAATATTGATTGATAGAGGAAGGAGAGAAGACATCTCCCTCTAAATAATGCTAGTCACATAGTAGGTGTTTATTAAACATTTGTAGAACTGGCCCAGGCATGGTGGCACATGCCTGTAATCCCAGAAGCTTGGGAGACTGAGGCAGGAGGATAGAGAGTTCAAAGCCAGTTTCAGCAATGGTGAGGCACTAAGCAACTCAGTGAGACCTTGTCTCTAAATAAAATAAAAAATAGGGCTGGAGATGTGGCTCAGTGGTTGAGTGCCCTTGAGTTCAATCCCCAGCACCGCCCCCCCCCAAAAAAAAAACCCAACTAAACAAACAAAATAAAAATTTGTAGAACTAAACTGAGAACACTGAGACCCCTAATAGGATATTTAATACCCAATAAAATAGACCCAGATACTAGTAGGATTTGGATACAGGGGAGATTAATATAGAA
The DNA here is from genome assembly GCF_902686445.1 of Sciurus carolinensis. Classification (NCBI taxonomy): domain Eukaryota; kingdom Metazoa; phylum Chordata; class Mammalia; order Rodentia; family Sciuridae; genus Sciurus; species Sciurus carolinensis. The sequence continues at coordinate 85,509,790 of NC_062217.1, read as the reverse complement.
GTTTGCCTATATCACAGAACTAATAAATGACAGACCTGAGATTTGATTCACAACTTTGATATCTTTCATAATAATTTTGTTTAGAAAAGGGAAATGTTTTCTTCTTTCCCTAGGCACTAGTCAGGGTAAGGAGACTCTCATGCACACAGCTAAGCATATGCTGCTACCTTGAGTTTAATCCTCCAGAGAAGATGTAAAGACACTTGGAAAGACTGAAAAAGGATGCCCAATAACTGGATTCTAACAAGATCAGAGAAACCAGGGAGGGAAGACATATGCTAGCACAGTGAGAACGGATGCTGCCTGATTTGAAGAGACAAGAAAATAAACACATGGAAGCATTCTTTGCATGACTGTAGAGCATGTAGGCCTTGGGAGAGCACACCCCACCTTCACACAACTCCTGCAGGGACTCTATGGTCTGTGGCTCTGAAAGGGACCTGGGCATGTACCTGGCAACTAAAAAAATCCCGAACCCTCTCTGTTAGAGGTCAGCAGAAATGGTGACAAGGATGCTGAGGTACCTGAGCTCACTCTACCGAAGGCTAATGATGACATTTTCCCAGAAGCCAGAGTGCCCAGGCTGCCTGGGCCCTGCATTCCCTGGAGGGTGCTCCTTCCTTCTTCCCTCCCTCCCTCCCTTCCTTCCGTTCTGGATTTCTTCCTTCCATCCACAACAAAAACTTCACCATCTTAACTATGGAGAGCAGTGACTTGAATCATGGGTCTCTACTTTGTGACTGCATTGCACTGGGAACTTCCTGTGCAAAGGTGCAGGTCAAGATGGCCCAGTTGCTATTGTGATGCCTGGCCTGAGAAGGCTCCATGCAGAGGTACAGAGCTTTATCAGTCTGGACCTTGAGCTCAGGCACCAGCTCCCAGGGATAGAGAATTCTGAGCATAACAAGATAACCCTAATGTCTCTCCAGTCCTGCATCCTTCAGATTGCTTGCTTTGCTGAAACTTTCCCACCAATAGCCTTTTGATGATGAAACCTATATAATAAATGTGCTATACTAGCTCTGAGTCATTATTCCTCCATCAGAGGGTAATGTCTCACCTGGCCCCAGCTTTCTCTATGTGTTTGTTTGTCTTTTCTCAATCCCCCATTGCCCCTCACCAGTTTTTCTGAAACTGTGGCTGAGAGATGGGGCCACGGAACTTAACGATTTTAAGTGTACAATTCAGGAGCATTGAGTATGTTCACATTGCCGTGCAATCATCACCTTCATCCATCTCCAGAGCACCTCATCTCCCTGAACAGAAATGATGTCCATCAATCACTCTCTATTCCCCTACCCCCACCCCTGGCAACCACACTTCACTTTCTGTTTCTGAGTTTGACTGCTTTAGGTGCCTGATCTAAGTGGAAGCAGACGGTATTTGTCCTTTAGTAACTAGTTTGTTTCACTTAGCTTAAGGTCCTCAAGTTCATCCATGTTGTGTAGCATGTGTCAGAATTTCCTTCCTTTTAAGGCTGAATAATGTGTAATTGTATGGAGAGAGCACATATTCTTTAGCCATTCATCTGCTGATGGACACTTTGGGTTGTTTCCACCTTTTGGCTATTCTGAACAATGCTGCTGTGAACAGAGGGTTATTTATTGAGAAGAAGAATGTATTCTTTTTTCAGAACAAAAATTTTGTCTAGCACACAGGAATCTGAAGATTTGGGTTCAGAGCACAGAGGTGACATGTTCTAGTTTTGGGAGGCAAGTCTCCCAGTCTTTAGTTTCCTCAACTGTAAAATGAAATGCTGATATTCACTAGCTTTTAAATCTGTGAGAAATATTATATGAGATCATGGACATGAAAGTATTTTAAACTGAAAAGTCTCATCCAGCCCAAAGGGTTATGGATTTTGTGACCAGTCATTGTGACCAATGGAAAGTGAAATCTGTGATGGTCAATTAATGGTAGAGGCAGGTGTAGAGATGTTTTCAACAATAAAAACTGAGCAACAGTTATTATCAGATTAGTAGCTGAAAGTACTTTTTTTGTTTGTTTGTTTTTAGTTTTTCTGTTTTCTGTAAACATTTAAGGTACTTTTGTAACAGTGGTACACTTTATGCTTTCAATATAGCCCTTGTTGCTCTACCACTGCAACTTATTTTTTAAAGGACATGTTTCTTTCTCTTCCTCTCTCCCTGCTCCTCTATCATCTCTCTCCCTCCCTCACCTCTCCCCCTTCCTAATCTCAGGGGAAACAGGATTACCTTTCTTCTCCATCCTAGGCAGAGTTATCTGTCCTTGAGCATGCACCCACGATCTGAATGAAGTTATTCCGACTTTGGGGATGGCACCAAAAGATCCTAGAAATAACTGATCTCCAAATTAACAAGTGAATTACTACTCCAACAAGAGAACATATGAAATGTAGCCTTTGAATCACATCTTTAAAAAACCTCTCTTCCCCCTGATAGGCAGAATCATAGCCTACCAAGATTCCCCTGTTTCTCTTTTGCTAGCAAAGCAGTAAAACTTCTTTTCCCTTTTTCTCAAAACTATGTCCTTGTTATTGGATTGGCATTGGGGACAAGGACCAACCTTTCAGTAACATTTTTATTAAACAATTCTTTAAAAATCACTTCACTGGGCTGGGTGTGGTAGTGCATGCCTATAATCCCAGAGGCTCAGGAGGCTGAGGCAGAAGGATCTGGAGTTAAAAGCTAGCTTAAGCAATTTAGCGAAGCACTAAGCAATTCCATGGGACCCTGTCTCTAAACAAAATGTAAAAAATAAATAAATAAAAATAAAAATCTTGGGGCTGGGATTGTGACTCAGTGGCAGAGTGTTTGCCTAGTACATGTGAGGCACTGGGTTCGATCCTCAGCACCACATAAAAATAAATATATAAATAAATAAAATAAAGGTTTAAAAAAATCACTTCCCAGATATATTACAATGAAACTGTGGACCTTATCTCATATTCCCATGTCCTGAATTGTAGCTCTTATATATGCCCTTCCTGAATTGTGTGCATGTGTTAAACATCAGTTAAAATGGAATGAAATCTTTTTGTTTTCTTATGGTAAAAAGCTTATAAAAATTTCTATCTTAACCATTGTTAAGTGCACAATTCAGTCATGTTAATTATATTCATACTGTTGTGCAAGTCACCAGAGGAGTTCCCAGAGAGGGGGACCTTGACTTGTTATGGGCAGTGGTGTGGGGGTTGTATTCTGTTTCTCAGTTCTGTTTCTTTTTCTTTTTTTCTTTTCTTTTCTTTTTTTTTTTTTTTTGGTGCCAGGGATTGAACCCAGGGCCTTTTAACCACTGAGCCCCATCCCCAGCCCTTTTTATTTTACTATTTTGAGACAGGGTCTGGCTAAGTTGCTGAGGCTGACCTTGAACTTATTATCCTCCTGCCTCAACCTCCCCAGCTGCTTGGATTATAGGCGTGCACTACTGTGTTCAGCTAGCTCTGTGTTCTTGCAGGAGAAAATTTCAAGCAAGATATAAAAGGTGGTAAAAGTATAGCAAACAAAGCTCATATCTATCTGCTACCTGTCAGACTCAGGACAAATGAGGCATATATATCACAAAAGATTTCAGATCACACCAGAGAGATATATCACAAAAGATTTCAGATCACACCAGAGAGACGAATTTATTAGGAAAGCAGATACCACCCAAGAGAGAATGCTAGTCATCTTGAGAGTAAGCAGCTTTTGGGGTACAGGAAGCAATATACACTCAAGGGAGAGTGTGAGCCATCTCCAGAGTGAGAAACAGAAACCCCTTGGTGTGGGGTATTAACATTTACAGAAGGATAGTGTCTGAACCAAAGGTGGAGTCAGAGGAGTTACACAATTTTGCGACACTTCTAGTGCTTGCACTTTGTCTCACATCATGTTACTTTTTGCAGGCAAGGAGGTGGGCCAAGGGCTGTAGTCAAGGACATGGGCTAAGGACCTGGGCTGGGTTGCTTGTTTTGCCTTTCAAAGGTTCCAGCTCATGGGCTCCTCTTTTTGACATTCAGTATATCTTTCTTTTTCTTTATCCCTAAATTCCTATCTCACAACCAATTGTCAGAACGTTTTCATCTTCCAAAACTGAATCTCTGTATGCATTCAACAATTCCCCTTTCTCCCCTATTCCCAGCTCCACTTAGCCAGTCTTACTAGTTTCTTTGTTTTGAAAGAAGGCTATATACTTTCTGTCTCTACATGCTGTCTCTGATTTTGACTGCTCTAAAAACCTCATATAAATGGAATTGTGTCCAAGTACAGTGGGCTCTCCTCTTGGTGAGTGCAAACCAACAACCATACCAGGAACTAAAACAGTGAAGAAATGTTGATTACTTTAAGTAAATAAAGACACTATTGGGGATAATGCCCAAAGCATTCTCTGTTATGAAGTGCACAAGAATTACAAACCACCACATATACTGAGTCACACCAAAAAGGAAAAAGAGGGTTCTTTAATGAGCATGCCAGGCAAGCAGTGGCAGGGAGCAGGCTAACACCTCAAAGAACTCCCCGCACCTGAATTTTGGAAGTACAGAGTTTATAAAGGCAAAAACCACAAAAACTACAAGAACAATTGAGGCGTGTGTAGACCAGAAAGACCCTGTTAAGGCAGATTTTTAATTACACAAGAGAATTGTTTTGATTATACATTTCAGAGTCATTTTGTTATATATCAGGGCCATAGTCAGGGATGTGGGAAGGTTCTGTTCTGTCAACATAGATACAGTTTCAGGAGGCTGAAAAGAAAACATTATAAGCAAGCATACAGTGGAGTCAGATCAGAACAAAATGGCATTACTTTGTTTTTTTTTTCATTTAATTCTCTCCCTGGACAAAGGGAGCAAGGGAGTTTTATTGGGGAGATTGAAACATATTTACACTGTAGAGACTTGCCATTGCATGTAGAGGCAGATATGTGCCTAAGCATGTGTGGGTTGAGATCATGCTTCTTCATATATCACATATCACGTTTGTTTTTTTGTTTTTTGGTACCGAGGATTGAACCCAGGGGTGCTTAACCACTGAGCCACATCCCCAACCTTTAATATTTTATTTAGGGACAGGGCCTCTCTGAGTTGCTTAGGGCCTCACTAAGTTGCTGAGCCTGGTTTTGAACTTGGAATCCTCCTGCCTCAGCTTCTCAAGCAGCCAGGATTACAGGCATGTGCCACCAAGCCTGCCTATCACGCATTTTAAAACAGTGAACAGACCTGCTCCTGAAGTGGAGAATCTAGCACTATAATGAGATTATGATGAACAGAGTTTACTCTATATAACCTATAAGAGGAACTGGGTGGCTTTAGCTGGTTTAAACTGGTTCCTTGTGGCCTTTGGAGGAAAGCCTTGTCTGAAACAAAGAGGACAACAACAACAAAGCAGCTTGAAAGGATGGATGTTAGTAGTTGTCAGGGGAGCAACAGCTTATTCCCCAGCAAGCACAGGTGCTTGACCTTAAAAGTTCTGCCTAGGGGCTGGGGGTTGTGGCTCAGTGGTAGAGCACTTGCCTAGCAGTGTGTGAGGCACTAGGTTGATTCTCAGCACCACATATAAACAAATGAATAAAATAAAGGTCTATCAACATTTAGGAAAAAGAATCCTGCTTAGCAACTAATGGTATCATACAGTAGTTGTCTTTTTTTTTCTCACTGGCTTATTTTCACTTTACCTCCATACTATTATGAGGTAAAGTTTAAGATGAAAGTTTTCCTAGGGAGAAAAGGAATGGCCTCAGCTTACAGGTAAAACTATCGTTAAAATTCAAGACAGACTTGCAAACCAAAGACAGCAATGAGCTTCTCTGTAGTGTGTGAAACCTCAGAAAAACCGACCGGAGGCTAACCACTAGGCCTATCTGGGCCCACTTCCCATGGCTCCCAGTTGCTTTAGTGAGTTCAGGGCAAGTCTCCTCTCCATCTGTTGGAATGTGCCTGGAAGGTCCTGAGTCCTGGGACAAAGAGAACCTGGCCTTTGTTCCCAGGAGCAAGGAGGAAACACAGTTATGACCTTTGCTCTGGGATTCTTTGGGCACCTCTTTATTGAAGGTTATTATTATGTACAGCATTGTGTTCAGCACTGGGTGGTAGGAAAAGCACAGAGAAAACAAACATGTATAACACACAGGCCCTGCTCCGAAGAGGCTTATGGGAGAGTAAGTGCATTTAATAAAAATTCCACTCTGTGCTAGGTACTGGGGAATCTATGGGGAGTGAGACACATTCACTTTAACAAAAGTTACTAAACAGAAGATCTAATATAGCTAAAAAGCTTCTAGAAGAAAGCATGAGAATTTCTTCATGATCTTGGGGACGAAAAGGATTTCTTAAATAAAATACAAAAAGAACTAACCATAAAATATAAAATAAATTGGGTTTCATCAAAATTAAAACCTTCTGCTCCTTAAAAGACATCATTAAGAAAATTGAGGCAGGGCCTATGGCTCAGTCATAGAGTGCTTGTCTAGGATGTGTGAGGTCCAGCATCACAAAAGGAAGGAGGGAAGGAAGAAAGGAAGGAATTGGTCATATTCTTATAAATGTAGCACCTTGAGTTCTTCATCTTAGGCATGAACTCATTATTTCCCATTATAGAAGGCAAGAGTGTAACTCTTTTAAACTCTCTGCCCCTAGTACTCTCACTTGATCCTCCATCCTAATACAGTATTGTAATAATTTTAATGAAATCAATATTCATTATTTCAATATTATTACTATACAAATGTCATTCCCAAATGAACCAAATGGTCATAAAAAATAATTCCTTTTCCTTTTATACATAGCTGTTATGGTTTAGATACCAGGTGTCCCCAAAAATCTCATGTTTGAAACAATACAAGAACAATTAGAGGTGAAATAGTTGGGTTATGAAAGCCTTAACCCAACCAGTGAATTAATTGCCTGACAGGGATTAACTGAGTGGTAACTAGGCAAGTAGCTGGAGGAGGAGGGTCATTGGGGAAATGCCTTTGGGGTATATATTTTGTCCCTGGCGAGTGGAGTCTCTCTCTCCTGCTTTCTGATTATCATATCCTGAGCGCTTTCCTCTGCCACACACTTCTGTTCTGATGGTCTGCCTCACCTTGATCCCTGAGGAATGGAGCCGGCTATCTATGGACTGAGACCTCTGAACTGTAAGCCTCCAAATAAACTTTTTCTCCTAAAATTGTTCTTGTCAGGTCTTTTGGTCACAGCAATGAAAAAGTTGACTAAAAAAAAGCAGCCTTTATTTTTCTCTAGAATTCATAATTGACTTGTGTTTTCCCTTTGCCTAATTTTCAATGTACTTATCCCAGTTCCACTCCAACTGTTCACCAAGTGCCAAAATCTTCTTTGATCATCTTCCCTAAAGCCTCTGACTCATCCCATGCAACTGACTTGCTCTCTACTAGAGGTGTGTGGCTGTCATCCCAGATGGCTTCAACATCCTTTCTTTTGTTGGATATAATTTCTGGGACCCCATGTCTTCTTCTAGGTTGTTTAATGTCTGGCTTTGTGGAGCACATCTTCCAACAGCACTCTGAAAAATAACATATAGAAGAAAATGTTTTTAATTTTTGGATGTCTGAAAATGTCTTTATTTAGCCTTCCTACTTAAGAACTTTTCTATGTATATAATTTTGAGTTGGAAACAATTATCCTTACACACTTTGCAGGCCTTGTTCATTGTTCTCTAGTGTTTAGAACTGTGCTCAGTATAAAGCCATTTTGAGTATGGGCGAAGTGGCCCATACCAGCAATTTGGGAGGCTGAGGCAGAAGGATTACAAGTTCAAAAGCCAGCCTCAGCAACTTAATGTATCAAAATGAAAAATAAAAAAAAGGGCTGGGGATGCGGCTCAGTGGTTAAGTGGGCCTGGGTTCAATCCAAGGTATTAAAAAAAAAAAAAAGTCATTCTGATTCTTGATTGTATATCAACTGTTTTGTCTTTCTGGAAATATGTAGGATTTTTTCTTTATTTCAAATATCCTGAAATTTTGTGATGATGTGCATTTGTATGTGTTTCATTTATCCATTATTCTGGGCATTCATTTTAGTCCCCAGTTAGTCTAGAAACATGCCTGTTACCTTTGGAATATTTTCCTGAACTATTAAATTGATGATTTCTTTAATTCCACTTGAAAAATTTTTGCTTTTTATGAAACTTTTCCAGTGCAGATGGTAGGCATGGACTTATCCTCTGATTTTTCCTTTATTTTTGGTACATTTTTGTGGTGTATGTGTGTGTGTGTGTGTGTGTGTGTGTGTGTGTAGAAGAGTTCCTTGACTTTATTTTCTTTTTACTAATTTTTTTCATTTTTATGTCATCATTGTTTTTTTAATTTCAAAAGGTTCTCTTTTTTTCTCTGAATATTATTTTTAAAAATAGTATCCTGGGCTGGGGAGATAGCTCAGCTGGTAGAGTGCTTGCCTTGCAAGCACAAGGCCTTGAGTTCAATCCCTAGTACCACACACACACACACACAAAAAAAAAAAAAGGTATCCTGTTTTTGTTTCAAGGTTGTAACATCTACTCTTTTTTAATATATAGTTTTATAAAATAATTTTAATGTGTATAAAATCTGGGAATAGTATAGCTTTGGACAATGCTCACACGAGTCATGGTTGGCACCCTGCAATAAAGTCAATGAAATGTCTCAGAAAATGAAATAGAGACATAGATGATAGGAGACTGTGATATTGTGTAATATTTATTTGGTCTTTGTGTCAGTTTCCTGGCACAACTCCTAAAATCCTTGGCATCTTCAAAGTGATAAGTGCCTTTTGTATGCTAATGTATTGACTATTGACTGGTGCTGAAGGATAGGGGCTAGACATAGAAAAGACTAAGTCAGAATGAGATGGTTGGGATTTTCAACCCCATCCCCCAACTTCTGAGGAGGAGAGAGGGCTGGAGGTTAAACTGATTATCAATGGCCAAGGATGGAATTAATCATGCATATGTAATAAATCTACCATAAAAACTCAAAAGAGGTGGGCATGGTGGCACACACCTGTAATCTCGGTGACTTGGGAGGCTGAGGCAGAAGGATTACAAGTTTAAGGCCAGCCTTAGCAACCTAGTGAAGGCCCCAAACAATTTAACAAGAACCTAACTTGAAATAAAAAATTAAAAGGGTTGAGGATGTGGCTCAGTGGTAAAGGGTCTTTGGGTTCAATCCCCAGTACCAAAACCCAAATCAAACAAAAAACCCAAAACACTCAAAAGAATAATGTTCAGAGATTTTCTGGACAAGTGACCATGGAGGTTCCTGGAGGCTGATGCCCCAGAGAGGGCATGAATGCTCTGTACCTCTTCTCTTAGACCTTTCCCTATATACTTATTCATCTGTATGCTTTATAAACATCCTTATAATACACCTGTAAACATAAGTGTTTCCTTGAGTTCTGTGAAAAGATTATGCAAATTAGTTGAACCCAAGGAGTGGGTTGTAGAATCCCAATTTATATCTGGTTGATCAGAAGCTCTTGCAAAAGAACATGGGGTTTGTGATTCCTGTGGTGAGCAGTCTGACTGCTCTGAGTTACTCCATTTTGTATAAAATAGCAGTGTCTAGGCTTGAGTTTTACATTTTATAAGAAAGTTTGTTGAGGGATATACAAAGGGTATTATGACCTCTTAAGAGGTATGAAAAACTGGGACAAGAACAAAGAAACCCAAATCCCTCAAAAAGCCTCAACTCTGTGAGAGCCACCAGTTCTCTCTGGAGATGGACCACAGAGTACCTTATTCTGTCGTGGGATTCTTGCACATAGAGATAGGGCACCCAGGCTGTTCGGCAGGAGGCAGCATTTCCTGGTGCCAGCACTGGCCCAGCAGATTCATATCCAAAGGCTGAGCACCAAACACAGCAGGTGTTGCCTTATAAACGTCTTGTTAGCTCCTCCTTATTTGCAAGTTCTTTGGCTCCCATATAAGGTAATACACAGTCTGATTAGGCATTCTATTTCTAAACTATCGAGTTGCAAAAGTGTTACAACAGAGTTTGGAATGTGCACATTGATAGTGATGGTGTCATGTTATCTTTCCTTTGTTCTGAGAAAGTCCCTACCACAGTACTGCGCATCCTTTTGTCACTCACTCTCTAATAAACTCCTGCCTTTTACTCTGAGCAACTCGAAATTCTTCCTGCCAGGTCATAAGAATAGGTTGTTGCAGATTCCCGCAATTTCTTTGTTAGCTAGTAGCTAGCAGTGAACAGTGAAATGCATGACAAGGTCACAGGTTTACTTTAAGTCACTCAAAGTTTTCTTTAATTTACTGCTAAGTAACTTAAAGATGAGTGAATAATTTGTAACTGATAAACTGTAGAAAAACATTGGTACACAAACCTTGAGGACAAAACAAACAAAAGTAAAAGAGATAATGGGGGGTGGGTTGTGCCTCAAGAAAAAAGGATTTATGGAACTAACTCTTGACAGGACCATCTTGAGTAGGATGGCCACCATGACAGTTTCAGAGGACCAACTAAGGTCAAAAATTCCACTGCTCGACATGAAGTAGGAGTTGAAAACCTGACTGGCAAAGCGTGCAGAAAGTGGTCCCCAGTTCTCCTGGTAAACATCAAGCAGTAATAAAGTTGGAGACAGTTTTGTCTCCTTTGTCATTCTCTGCTTGGAGACAGCCCGCTCTCTCTCTTGAGAGGGCTCTCTGCTTCAACCTTATTTTGCTTTTGCTTTATTTTCACCTCACTTTCATTCTACTGTCACATAAAGTTCTCCTGCATGGCTTTTGGTGTCTGACTTTACATTTTCTTTTGTCAGAACACAAGAGGCTTTCCTGTGATAGCTTCTGCTCTGCACCAGGAACTTCTCTATATTGAGTTAAGTCCTAAGGCAGAATGACTGGGTAACTTGTCTGGGCAAACAGATAATTAGCAGATGTCGGACATACAGAACTTATAGAAAAGGATAACCCCCAGATGAAATGCACAATCATCAGGGACAAACCAATAAAAAATAACTACCTGTGAATTTATCAAATTAAATCAGAAGCCCACAGATGCATGTGTGGGAATATTTTGGTGAATTAAAGTCAATGAAAGTCATGTAGCTCGTGAATTTATTAATATTCAATAAATTCTGGCATTTTGAAAAGTCATAAATACGTCAGGTCTATGTTAATGTCATAGCCTGAGTATGACAATTGGCATCTCAAGTGGAAGCATTCTTAACTGATCCCTCAACCTATGGGATCTGACACCATTTCTCATATTAGAGAAACCAGGCCCATGAGCTTATCACACACACCAGACCACTAAAGGATGCGGTCCCGCCACCTGAAACACCTGAGATGGTATGGTGGCATCATCTTTTTTTTTTTTTTTTTTGCAGTACTGGGGATCGAACTCAGGGCCTTGTGCTTGTGAGGCAAGCACTTTTACCAGCTGAGCTATCTCCCCAGCCCATATATTTTTGGAAGTCCTGTAGAACACTTATGTTTAATATGTTACTAGTCATATCAGGGCAGTAAAGATTAGACTAGATACAATTGTACCTTTTTTTTTTTTTTTTTTTCGGTACTGGGGATCGAACTCAGGGCCTTGTGCTTACAAGGCAAGCACTCCACCAGCTGAGCTATCTCCCCAGCCCCTGGCATCATCTTTTAAAAAATTTTTTTTTTTTTTTTTTTTTTGTATTTGTGGATGGACAGAATGCCTTTATTTAATTTATTTATTTGTAGGTGGTACTAAGGATTGAACCCAGTGCCCCACACATGCTAGGCAAGCACTCTGCCACTAAGCTACAGCCCCAGCCCTGATTCATCATCTTATCAGACCATCCAGTGAATGTATCATAAGGTCGACAGGTGACAAACTCCTGACACTATCTCTGGGGCTTCAGCTCAGTTCCATCTCCCTGCTTAACCCAGCTTATTTCAAAACTGCCCTGCTGTCTGGAACCTCACCTTGAACAAGTTCCTTGCTCTGAACAGCTCTGTGCCCTGAACGAGGTCATAATCTTATCTGACTATATGTGGTGACTTTGCATTTGTGTGCTTTTGTACCTACCTTTGCTCTTGGTCTGTCCTCTTGAAACCCTAGGGTCACCTTAATGCTTTCTTAGCTGTTTTATAACCTATATGTCATCATGTAAAGTAACTGTGTGTGATTTGAATGTTATAGATATTATTAATTAAGATTGGAATAGCTGGTGCAGTGGCACATGCCTGTATTCCTAGTTACTCAGGAGGCTGAGGCAGAAAGATCACAAGTTTGAGAACAGTCTGGGCAAATTAGTGAGACTCTGTTTCAAAGTAGAACTTAAAAAAGGGGGGATTTGGGGGAATAGCTCAATGGTAAGGCCTCTCTAAGTTCAATAACCAGTACCACACGCACACATACACACACATACCACACACATACAAAGATTGGAATGGAATAAAGAACCTGTGGATTGCCTTGATCATGACACCAAGTGAACCATGAATATTTTGGTGAATTAAAGCTGATGAAAATGATATAGTGGGTTAAAAGACACAAATGTGTCGTGTGTATGTTAATGGCATTGCTTGGTTATAGTTGGCATCTGCGCCAAGGGCCAATCTTGGGGACTGGTCCCTCAACCTGTGAGATTCGACACTATTTCCAGGTGGTTGGTAGCAGAACTGAATTGGGTTAGCAGATACTTCTTTTGTGTCTGTGACTGTGGAATTGATTATTTCCTTGCTGGTGGAGAGAAATACCTAGAGTTTTTGAGAACATAGAAGTCCCTTCTATTGATTACCTTGGTGTGAGAGCAGAGGGAAAATGGACATATAGATAAAAACCTAAGCATAATAGAAGGACAATCAGAAGACCCAACATCCAGCTCATAGGAGTTAAGAATAGAGGGAATAAAGTTGAGAGAATTGATGCAAGAACATATCTGAAAACCCAAGGGCACGTGCTTCTATGTTGGAAACTCCAAGACCATTTAGTATGATAAATAAAAACAATCTATGATAAGAAACATCACCATGAAATGACCACTCTAGGCTTGACTAGAAATCCAGTGCACTATCTATTGTACCACAAAGCCTGTTACTTGTCACGAAACAATCTTAAATGCTTCTCAGGAAAAATTAAATTAAATTAAAAGGTCACTTTACAGGGCTGGGGTTGTAGCTCAGTGGTGAAGTGCTTGCCTCACATGTGTGAGGCACTGGGTTTGATCCTCAACTCAACACTGTTTTATTTATTTATTTATAAATAATTTATTTATAAATTTGTTTATAAATAAACAAAACAAAGGTATTGTGTCCATCTACAACTAAAAAAATTTTTTTAAAAAGTTCACTTTATAGGTCTAAGGATCAGACCTCTCACAGTTCAACACCAGAAACAGGGAAAAAAAGCACAAGGGTCCTCAAAATGCAGGGTGAATTTTCACCCTAGAATTCGATGCATACTCATATTTTCAGTCAAGTAGAAAGGGGACATTCTTTTTTTTTTTTCTTTTTTTGAAAGGGGACATTCTTGTAAAGTAAGGACTAAATATTTTTTCAGGCATAAATCAAGAAAAAGGAAGATACAGCATTTGGAAAAAATAGGATCCAATACAGGAAAGAGACAAAGAGAACTCTGGAAATGACAACTGTTAGTCAGGTTTGGAAAGCAACCCATTCAGACTGGAGGAGGAGGAGGACAAGGCATTTGTGCTTCTGGATGACAGCCTGGCCTTGGATAGATCCATTGTAAAAACTGGAAAGGAAAAAAACCAAAAAGAACAAAAACCCAAACTTATAGTTTCAAAGAAAACAAAGCAAATGAAAAAAGAAAAAAGGTAATAAGTACAAGAGGAAAATAAATTTTGTACCAAAAGGAAATATAATCACAATGCATTATTTGGCTCAAAGTTTACTTGGCATGATCTTAATAATATTTATGTGACAATTGATTTACCTAAAAATTGTGATAGAACTATACTGGGAAACAAAACTTGGGGTGGGGGATATAAAAGAATGACTGCTATATGCAGTTAATAGAAAATATTTAAAATATGTCAATCAAGAAATACTATCAACAAGCCAGACATGCTGGTATGTGTCTGTAATCCCAGGTGCTCAGGCAGGTGGATACCAGTTCTAGGTCAGCCTTAGCAGCTTAGTGAGACATTGTCTCAAAATAAAAAGGGTTGAGTATAGAGCTCAGTGGTAAAGTGGCTCTGGGTTTAATTTTTAGTACTGAAAAGAATAAAAAAAAAAAAGGAAAAATCATTAAAAACATGTTAGTGAGATAATGGAAATGCCAGAAGAAACAACTTAGAAGTTGAGAATGGTTATTTAGTGAGCAAGAAATAGCCAGAGATGGACAGAGATGACTTTTCTTAGGACTGTAACTTTAAAAAAAATGATGTATTCTTACTCTATTTATATTTATAAAACTAAGATTTTTAAACACAAAAGAAAGGATATTATCCATCATCTAAACAGTAGTCTTTAAACTTGCTATGCTAGCAGAATACTTTTATTTTTTTTTACCTAACAAAAAGTAGAATAAATAAGAACAGCTACTCTGATACTCTAGGCAACTCTCACCTCTGCTGAGATGCCTCTTAGAAACGAGTTCTGAACTCACACTAGTGTAAAAACTACCAATTCAGACTCCCTCTACCCCATTAGAACTAATATACCTGATATAAATTCTAACTTAACATAAGTTATGTAAGTTAGACTTAGAATCAAGGCCCAGGACTCCTCTCCCAGAACTCTTTTATATGGTCCTACTTCTAGAATTTAAAAATAAAGAGTACAGAGACACTAATGCAAAACAAAGAATAAGACAAAGTGGATCACATTGGTGCTGGGGTCAGGAGAAAGTAAAAATGAGTTGAGACTTTGACAGAACTCAGAGAGATCAGGATTAAAGGAGGAAGAGGGACATTAAGAGGTTACACCAAGACTGACAAGTAGGTTTTATCTCAGGTGCTTAGTTTGATCAATTAATAAGACCTGCTCTGAGAACTGAGTTGGATTTTGAGGCTAAATCTGGGTTTGTCCAGGTTGCCTTGACTGATTGGTGTTGTCTTTAGGAGAGGGTTGGCATACCAGACATATGTTATTCTTGCTATATACGGTTAAGCTATCATGATCTATGCTATAGTCTGGATGTTTGCTCCCTTTTTTAAATTTTTTAATTTGTTGATATGCTGTCCAGGCTGGTCTTGAATTTCTTGGTTCAAGTCATCCTCCCACCTCAGCCTCCTGAGTACTAGGCCTAGAGGCTTGTGCTACCATGGCCAGCAATTGTTTAGTTGCCATTTTAACAATATTAAGAGGTGGGCCTTTGAGAGGTGATTGGTCTATGAGGACCCTGCCCTTGTTGGTGGGATTAATACACTTATTAAAGGGTGAGTTTGGCTCTTTTTTCCTCTTTGCCTTTCCACCTTCCACAACATGAAAATGCAGCAAAAAGGACCTCACTATATGTTAGCACCTTGATCTTGAATGTCTCAGACTCCAGAACCATGAGAAAATAAATTTCTGTTCATTGTAAATTACCAAGTGTATGGCATTTTGTTATAGTAACGCAAAACAGACAACACTTTCAAAGACATTAGTAGCTAGCTTAAAGAATCATCAGAAGCCAGGCACAGTGGTGCAAGCCTGTAATCCCAGCAGCTCAGGAGGCTGAGGCAGGAGGATCGAGTGTTCAAAGCCAGCCTCAGTAATGGTAAGGCGCTAAGCAACTAAATGTAGACCCTGTCTCTAAATAATATACAGAATAGGGCTGGGGATGTGGCTTAATGGTTGAATGTCCCTGAGTTCAATACCTGGTACCAAATAACAAAAAACAAAACAAAACAAAATCAGAAAACTGGTGATTATAGGAGGTACCAAGTCGTGCAGCAGCAAAGCAGGAAAGGAATAAAGCAGAGATGCAGCTGAGTCTGACAGTATTGGATGCACCCTATGTCTTCAGAGCACTCTGCTCCCTGGGGAATACTATGAATTCTCCACTGCCCAAGTGTCACAATACTTGTTTACACTAGTCTCCAGATTCAGCACCATATTTGTCAATGCAAAGATTAAAACAAATATAGAGAATGGTCCTCTCAGACAAGATGGTAGCCAGTAACTACATTTAGCTCCTGCACATGTGAAATGTGACTGGTGTGACTAAGAAAAATAATTTTAATTTATAGTTAAAATTGAAGTTGAAACCCATTTTTACTTCCAGGAAGATGGAATAGAGGTACTTTTCCTTATTCCTTCCACTAAGAACAACTAAAACTCATGTAAACACAAGACACTGAGAAGTGGGGAGAAGAGAGCAGACCAGCTGGGAACCTCTGTACCTGAGGAATGGCACAGGGGTGAGTTTTCTAGATTTTCTTTTTGCCTTTTTATACCAGCCTTGGATGTGAAGAAGTTGGCAACCCAGAAATGCCCACAAGCATAGACAAAGAGAGTCCCAACGAAAGTCTTCTCCCTCTAGCCAAAAAACATGGAAAGGGAGAGACTAGAAGACCGCATTGAGACAATGCAACATGACTCCAGTCACCACATGCCTACAGAGACTGAATGGGAAGCCTTGAATTCCTCACATGCCCCAACATTCCTGCCAGAGCGATGTCAGAGCATTCCAAAGTAGGAAGTTGGATTTACAACCTCATTGGCTGCTAATTCCTTACCTCCAGATGGTCTAAGTAGTAAACATGTGAGGAGCCTGGGTTTTGATATCCATAATGGGGTTTCCTCTCACTTCCTGCTAGGGCAGTGTCAGAGGAGGCCAAGTGGAAAGTCCAGACTTGGCTTCCCATTGTCAAGTGGTGATAAGGACATGACCTTGTGGTGAACACAACATGAATTCCAGGCACTTCCATCCCTGTTCAGCAGTAACAAGACACCTCTCTGACCCTGAGTGTCAAAGAGGCTGAATAGAATTTTTTTTTTTTTTTTCTGAGTGGAATCTTCTACCTTCTCAGGCAATATTGAGGCCACCTGTCCACCTTTTCCTGACAAAGCAATATCACTGAAAGTCAACTACAACAGAAGATCCTTGCCAGGTGTGGTAGCAAATACCTGTAATCCTAGCTACTGGGAAGGGTGAAGCAGAAGGATTCTGAGTTTGAGGACAGTCTGGACAACTTAGTAAGAGCCTGTCTCAAAATAAAGTGTAAAAAGAGCTGATTTAGCTCAGTGGTAGAGCACTTACCTAGCATGTGCAAGACCCTGGGTTCAACCCCCAGTACTGCAAAAGACAGAACAAAAACAGAAGATCCAAAGTCTTAGCATATAATACAAAAATGTATTAGTTCTCATCAAGAATCAGTCATCATATCAGGAAGAGCTCAAAACTGAGGGGAAAATATTAATAGATGACTACACTAAGATGACAGAGATGTTAGAATTGCATAAGATTTTAAAATCAGCTATACTAAAAAGGCCTAAAGAACAAATACAAATACTCTTGCAACAAATGAAAAACTTAGCAAAGAAACAGATACTACCAAAAAAAAAATAAAATTTCTAAAGGGAGATTTTAGAACTAAAAAACACAATAACTAAAATGAAAAACTCAAGGGATAGGCTCAAAAAAGTGAGAAGAGAAGAAAGAATCAGTGAACTGGAAGAAAGAATAATAGAAATTAGTGTGAACAAGAGAGAAAATTAGAAAAAAGAAAAAAGAAAGGAAAAATAACTGAATCTCAAGTATTACAGCAAAAGCTCCACATTATATCACTGGAGCTCTAGGAGGAAAGTAGAAAGGCAGGGGTCATGAGGATGAAAAAGCTCTGGATGAAATAATAGCTGAAAACTGATCAAATTTGGCAAGAAAATGAACCTACAGATTCAAGAAGCTGAGTTGAGTGAACCACAAACTGGATAACTACAAAGAAGTCCAAAGTACACAATCAAACTTCTGAAAAGTAATCCAAGAAAAAAATCATGAAAGCTGCCAGAGAAAAACAATACTTTATTGATCTCTAGAGGAAAAATAATTAGAACAACAGATTCTCTTACAAAGACAAAATGAAGTGGCTCATTATTTTTCTTTCTTTTTCTTTCTTTTTTTGGTGGGGCAGGTATGCCAGAGATTGAAATCAAAGGCACATGACCCCTGAGCCACATCCCCAGCTCTATTTTATATTTTATTTAGAGACAGGGTCTCACTGAGTTGCTTAGCACTTCACTTTTGCTGAGGCTGGCTTTGAACTAGGGATTCTCCTGCCTCAGGCTCTTGAGCTGCTGGGATTACAGGTGTGTGCCACTGTGCCTGTTCTCATTATTTTTCAAATAGTGAAAAAGAAGGAGAAAAAAGAAAGAAAGGAGAGAGAGAGAGAGAGAGAGAGAGAGAGAGAGAGAGAGAGAAAGGGAAAGGGAATGGGAATGAAAAAAGAAAAAAGAACCCTTGACTTAGAATCCTATAGTCAGTGGAAACACTTTTCAGGAAAGAAGAGAAAATGAAGGCATTCTTGAATAAAGGAAAAAATTTATCATCAGTAGATTTAACCTAAAACCTAGGGTATTCTCTAAAAAGGAAAGGAGAAGTTAAACAAAAAATAAAAGCAAATAGCATAAAAAACTGGAACATCAGGAAGAAAGAACATAGTAAACAAAAATATCCATAAAAGCAATAGACTTTTTTTGTTTTCTAAAGTATGTCTGATCATTGAAACAAACATATAATGCCATTTGATTTGAGTTAGAAACAGAACCATGTTCCATTCACGGAAGTTTTCTCTCTTTAATAATAGGCCATGTGTATTTCATCCCAGTTGCAATAAGATTTTTCTTTTTAGGGTGAATAAGATTATTTTTCCCACTATCTTTGGCTTCTACTGTTGGAGATGGAAAATCTTACTAAGGAAAAAGTTCTTTTTTATTTTCCTTCCTTCCTTCTTTCCTCCCTTACCTAAAATGGGGACTGAACTCAGGAGTGCACTACCACAGAGCTACATCCCCAGTCTATTATTCATTGTTTCATTTTGAGACAAGGTCTCACTAAGTTGTTGAGGCTGGCCCTGAACTTGCAACCCTCTTGCCTCAGTCTCCCTAGTAGTTGGGATTACAATCATATACTATGTCCCACCACGAAAGTTTCTTTACTGATGGAAAAACATACAGTGTGGTTAATACTAGCACAGTACTACTTATAAATCTGCACTTAATAGAAAAATATTTTTTTGAGACAGTTCTCACTATGTAGTGTTGCCCAGGCTGACCTCCAACTGGTGATCCTCCTTAGTCTCTTTAGTAGGCATTTACCACTGTGCCTTGCTAATTTTTTTTTATTATGCTGAATTTTGGTAGTAGAAATAAAGTGTTAGTTGCTGAGACTATATAAAGTACATTTTAACAGTAGTCATTCCTTAATGTATATGTACTTCAAAACATTATGTTGTACCTAGTAAATATATACAATTCTCTGTGACAATGTAAAAAAAAAGTACTGAGGCTTTAACTGGGTTTACAAATCATAGCTGGAAAAAGTAGGATGAATTTGACAAACTATTTAAAAAATATACAACTTGAGTTGGGATGTAGCTCAGTGGTAGAGCACTTGCCTAGCATGCACAAGGCCAGCACCTGCAGGGACAGAGGAAGCAAAATAATTTAGATCACAGAAGATTTGGAGGAAGCTTACCATACTGGCTAACGTTTTTGTCTTTAAAACTTGCATTTAGATTTAACAAGAAACACATAGGATCAAAGTGTGAAGGAAACTGAAAGCAATGTAATAAGCTATTTCTTCCCTCCATGGAATTCAGTCACCCAAGCATGACCACAAATATGCTAAAGCCAGGTCTGACTATGCCTCTGAGCAGAGGCTTCCCTTCCTATGGTAAGTGGCAGAAATGCTGAAAGGTCTGTTTGCATAATCTGCTATCTGGCTGGGAGCCCAATTAGTTCACTTTAATTGAAAGGAAGATGAACAGGGAAAAGAGGATGGAAATCTTTCTTTAATCAAAAAAAAAATTTTTTTTTTTTATACTGAGGATCAAATGCAGGGGCACTTAACCATTGATCATATTCCCAGTTCCTTTTTTTTTTTTTTTTTTGAGACAGGGTCTCACTAAGTTGTTGAGGCTGACCTCGAGCTTGTGATCCTCCTGCCTCAACCTCCCGAGTCCCTGGGATTCCAGGCGTGTTCCACCAAGCCTGACAGGGAATGGAAATCTTTTGGGATTCTCTAAAGTAGGCATTGAGCATCAACACTCAAAACATAAAATTAGGATTACTACTTTTAGAGATATTTAGGTGGATGTTAAGCATATACAAAGATGCTCAACTTTTTTCTTTCAAAATTGTGTGGTTGGTAAACTGTAGGCAAATGGTCCCATATATTTAATTCTATTGGGAGTATGCATTGGCACAGTACCTGTTGTCAGGTCTGAGATTTGACATTTATCCTTTATCCTTTCATGAATGCTGGAATAAGACAAGAGTGTTTTGGATCAGAGACAAAGCAACTTCTCACAGCACAGCGTACAGCATGAACATTAACATGTTTGTCAGTTCATTTTGCCCCCAAATGGAAAAGAAGGACAACGTGTTAGACCCAGATAGATCCAAACTTCTTGTTTCTGAAGAGCACCTTCTTCTTTCAAGCTGCTTACTGTAAATCAAACCATGAGAAATGGCCCAGAAGAAGGGTCAGGTCCTGCATTCTTGGCATATACAATGAGGTGTGCAGGAGAGTTGTAGAGTACTTTCTCCCAATAGTAGTGTGGGACAGTTTGGCAATAAAAATTGCAAATAAACTTAAGTTTTGAACTAGTGATTCCACTTTTAAGAATCTGTCCTATATACTTACTTTCTCATATATAAAGAGGTTATTTACTCTAACACGGCAATAAGATCAGAAATGACTGAATGCTTATCAACATGAGACTAGTTTGATTATAACACCATCTCAGCGGAATACTATGCAGTAATAATAAAAAATGAAGAGGGCTGGGGATGTAGTTTTGTGGAGCACTTGCCCTGATTTTGATCCCTAACACTGCAAAAAAGTTTCCATGCTGTAATAGTTGCCAAGACACATTGCACATTGTCAAGTGAAAAAAAGCTGCAAAAAAAAAAAAAAAAAGTATAACATTCCCCTATTTCTGTAAGAAGCAATAAAGAACATATACACATTTTCTTATACTGTGCACTACATAAGATTTCATTTCTCTCAGGATGCACAATAACTACTATCATTTGTTTTCTGTGGGGAGAGGAATGATTGCAAAATTTCTTGGATATTCTTTTAGATGTTTTGATATATTTTTTTGATACTGGGGATTGAATGCAGGGTTGCTTTACCACTGAGCTACATCCCAGTCCTTTTTATTTTGAGGCAGGGTCTCACTAAGTTGTTTAGGGCTTTGTTAAGTTACTGTGGCGGGCTTCAAGCTTGCAATCCTCCTTACTCAGCCTCCCAAGTCACTAGAATTACAGGTGTGAATATATATCTTGATTTTTAAACCATATGACTGTACCCATTTGAAAGCAAATCGATCTTTTACAAATTACATTTTTAACATACTTTTTTAGATGTTGGTAGATCTTTATTTTATCCTTTTTTTTTTTTTTGCGTGGTGCTGGGGATTGAACCCAGGGCCTTGTGCTTGACAGGCAAGCACTCTACAAACTGAGCTATATCCCCAGTCCTTATTCATTTATTTATATGTGGTGCTGAGAATCAAACCCAGTGCCTCACACATGCTAGGCAAGTGCTCTACCACTGAGCCACAACCCCAGTCCCTCCAAATTTCTTAATACCACTGACCATTTTAAATGAAAGGGTAGATACTACACTCATCCTCTTAGTTTAACTGTATCATGATGAAGAGGTATTAGCTCCTATCCATGATTTATTTTATCACCCACAATATATATCTGATATCCTACTTAAGTCACTCAAAACCCTAAAAAGAGGTAAATTTTACCCCTAGGAAAGTGTGTGTGTGTGTGTGTGTGTGTTGCGGGGGGCGGGGGGGGGGGTTTAAAAATGCTGATAAAGACAAGCTCTTACAAATTTCAATAAAACATGACACCAACTAGGGGATTTGGACTCAAAATTTTAATAATAAATTGTGCCAGTAGAAGCTTTTCAAAGGCAAATGATATATCAATAAATAATAGTTAAATTGAGTTCCTGAGAAAGAACCTACCACATGAAAGTATGTCAGAGCGCTGTAAATAACAACATGGCATTACTATAAAATAGAGAAAATACTGTAAGTCATGATACAAGCACAGCAGACTTCAGAATATGCCATTCATACAAATGTAAACCAGTACACAGGAATTGTTTTTTTAGATATTGATAAATTTGTAAGTGTTGTTGCCTAGATATATACTAAATAATGGATACATTACACTAAGAACTTCAAAAATATGTGGAATAATATAATGAAAAATATGATGCATCAGTTCTTTTAAAAAGCAAAAGAGAATTGAACTTTTTACTCAAATATAAATCACTTTAAATAGGAACCATACTAATTTGAAATAAGGAATATTTTGTGTGTTTATCTATATAGTTATATATACACCTATACGTCTAAGAAAATATGTATGGCTTAATTGTTTTTTTATTCCAATGTTACTTTGAAGAATCTTTGCTTTTTTTTTTTATACAAAAGAATACATTTAGAAAAATGTTTAAATGATTTGATAATACATTTGTCTAAATATATTGTTTAAACCAAGTTTTGACACTTCAAAGCACACTTAAAAAATGGGAAAGAACCATAAAATTGTTTAATTTCATCTCAGCTGTCTTAAGACAACAGGAGGAATAAAGTTCATTTAACCTTTCAGTGTGGGCTGCTGGTGAAAAAATTAAGTAGGGTAGTTACTGGATTCCACATGCCAGCTATACCAAGAATGAAAAGAGCAAGAAATAGACACAGATCTATGATTAACTTAATATTTTGGTATAGCTGAATTAATCCCTTTTGATGTACATAAGTTTAGTACATGACAAATATTTATGTTTACTCCCCAAAGAATCCAATCATACCCAAGACACACACACAAAAATCACTTCTCAGTTACACATCTGCGTTTCTTTAACAAAACAATAAGGGATACAATCACAGCGAAGAATTCACCCACACGATACATTATCAGCACATTGTCTAGAATACCTCATTTAAAAACACTCAGTAAAAACATATTCACAGGACCTGCTGTGAATGGCAAGATACGGTAATTTTATAATAGAAAAACCCTGCTCATGCAGTACTTTCCACACGCCATACACCTGAAATCACACCCATATCACTTTGCTCACACTTTCTATTATGCTATAATATGCAAAAAGCAAAAAAAAAAAAAAAAAAAAAAAAGCAGCTTTTAACATTATATCACAATTTTGAAATGTGGAAAAAAAATACAAAACAAAAACCATTGTGTGGATAAAATGGTCTCCGTGACATCTGAGCAGAGTTTTATCTTTCTTTTTCAAACATTATTGCACAGAGATTTCTCATCACGTTCTTCACTTTTCATGTCTTTTCCTAAATGTGAATAAGTGCTATGGATAAAATACAAATGTAGAAAATAACAGCAGCATGATTTGTCAAAGTTAATCCCTATAATTTAGTAAGAAAAATTGGATATCAACAAAATAAGTGCTCTTTCTAAACTGGACTAAACTTTTAAAAATTTTATTTCAATGCAGTGAAGGCCTTCAAAGTCAATTCCAAGACCTGCTGACCCTTCCTGACACCCATCAAACAGAATCTGGAAATGAAGATCTGCTAGATATCAGTCCTTTTTTTTTTTGGTTTGTTGGTTTTGGGTTTTCTTGGTGAAGACCAGAATTTCAAGTGATGTAATCAACAGACTAATTGCAAACAGACTTGCCCTGCACTTCCCATCTGCCTATTCAAGAACCCACAGCGGCTCCCAGGCTTTGAAGTCGCGAGCTGTGTCACCGGGTCACAGCCTACACGTACACCGGCTGGCAGCCTTCGCTCTGGTCCACCAGATCTGAAGTTTCTAATTCTGAGTTCTCAGACTTCGAAGCTTCTGCTCCTGAAGGCTTTGGGCATCTAAAGGGGTAGCCATTGTCATCAAAGAACCTCCGGAAGGTGAATTCGTAAAACGCATGCTCAGGGTGCTTGTTATTGGGAGAGGTGAGCGTATCCCAGGTCTTGGCGCTGCTTTCACTATTCTCGTTCCACGGGCTTTCTTCATCTACGGGGTCAAAATTTGAGGTGTCCATGGGGTGGCTGATGGTGGGAACGTAGGGGGCGGGCTGCTTCCGGATGTCGCTGGAGAAGTCGATGGCGCTGAAGAACGGGTGGGCCTTCAGGTCGTCCGCCCCCTCCCGCCCCAGGCGGCAGTCAGCAGAGCAGCACAGTTTGGTGATGAGGTCCCTTGCCTCCGGGCTCAGCTTGACCTGGGCTGGAATGTGGAGTGTGTTCTCCCAGTTTATCACCTACAGAGACAACAGTACCAAAGTTTTAGTTTCTCCTCTTGACTCAAGGCCCAGCTAGGGCAGTTCTTGGACAGTACTTGATGATACGGCTTTTAAACCATTCCAGTTTCATAATGTGAGGGCAATTAAAACAGACCACAGAAGATGCAGTGTTGATCAGGGCAGCTCTAAGGCAGTGGGGTTTTAGGAGGTGGCTCACAGGCTAAGACTTGGGATGCTGAAGTGAATACAGACAGAAAGATACTTATTTTCTTCTATCAGAAATATTGTATAGCCACAGAATCTTGGGCTTTCCATAAAGAGGAAGAGATTGATGTCTGAGCTGCTTCTATAGCTACAAATGGATTTTTGCTGTGCCATCACAGAAATGCAAAGCTCATTATAATTGACAAGTGGTTAGTTTGTCGATTGATTTTTCTGGTGCTGGAGACAGAACTCAGGGCCTTGAGCATTTTAGGCAAGTACACTGAGCTATGTCCCCAGCCCTAAGAAACGGTTGATTTAGTGTTTTGTAGGAGAGGGAAAAAAAAAAAAAAAAAAAAGATCCCTGGCCTTAGCCTCATGTTCATAATGCTCAACCACAGTACATAGCCATTAGGAAGTTCATTAAATACATTTGTCAAGGAGATGTGTCTACTGTGAACAGAAACCATAAGGGATTTCTGTATTATTTTTTTACTTAGACTCTGGGTGAGACAAGGTCAATATAACTGGCTACCAGCTGGGTAACAGGACGTGGGTGAGGCATAAGAAGTAGGTGGGCATTTGTCTGAGAGGGCTAAACCTAAGGAATTTTTTGGTGGTGGTTTTGTTTGTTTAGTAAAGCTAAAACCATGAAACTCAGAAGAAAACAGGGTAAAATCTTCATGATACTGGATTTGGTAGTGATTCTTAGATATGATAACAAAGCATGGGCAACAAGAGAAAAACTAAACTAGATTTCATAGAAACTAAAAACTTCTATGCACCAAAGAATATTGTTGACAGTGAGAAACTAATCTATAGAACAGAAGAATATATTTGCAAAGCATATATTTGAAAAGGAGTTAATATCTAGAATATATAAAAAACTACAACACAACAACAAATAATCTAATTTTAAAAAGGTGGAAAGGTCTTAAAAAAGCTGTATGTCTGAAAACACACAAATGGTCAATGACTACATGAAAATATGCTAAATATCACCAATCATCAGAGAAATAAAATGAAAACCACAATGAAATACCACCTTACAGCCACTAAGATGTCTACTATTTAGGAAAAAGCTGTGTGTGGAGGGGTGGTGGTAAACACTGGCAAGGATGTGGATAAACTGAAACCAATATCCCCTACTGATGAGAAAGTAAAATACTGCTTTAAAGAGGAAGGAAATTCTGACATGTGCTATAATAGGAATGAATCTTGAGGATGCTATGGTGCTAAGTGAAACAAGGCAGTCACAAAAAGACAAATAATATATGATTCCACATATATGAAGTACTCAAATTTGGCATTCTTCACAATTTGGCAGTTTCCTAAAAGTTAAACATGGGATGAATATGATCCAGAAATTCCACTTGTGGGTACATATCCAAATTGAAAGCAGGAACTGAAACAGATATGTGTACACCCATGTCTATTCACAGAAGCCAAGAGGGGGAAACAACCCAGATGTCCATCAATTGATGAAGGAATAAGTGAAGTACAGTACACACACATAAAGAATTATAATTCAGCTTTAAAGAGGAAGGAGATCCTGACATATGCTACAACATGGATAAACCTTAAGAATGTTATGCTGTGAAATAAGGTAGTCACAAAAAGACAAATAATGTATAATTCCACATATATGAAGTACATAAATTTGGTGACTTCAGAGACAGAAAGGATAGAGGTTAGGAGAGGTTGAAGGGGCAGAATGGGGAAGAGGCAGTTATTGTTTCATGGTTAAATATTTGGAAATAGAGAGTGGAGTTGGTCACACAACATTGTGAATGTACTTAATGGCACTAAATTGCATACTTCAAAATGGTTAAAATGGTAAATTTTATGTTACATATATTTTACCACAATATAAAAAGAATCTGGTTTATTATACAAGCAAATTAGTGAGTGATTCAGCATTCAACAAAGATGCAGAAAAGGCCAAACTGCAATTGTATTATTCTTAGAGTAAAACTAAGTCTTAATTTAAGGTTTTCCTAAACTAAACTTAGGCTCTACCATGGACTCCAGGGCAAATGAAAACTTCCTAAATTGTGCATCAGAGGGTAGATTTCAAATGCTCAATTCAATCCCTAAGTAATAGTTTATTTCAGAAAGCAAATGGTTGTCATTTCTAAAATGAATTATTTGGTATTAAATGACCAGTTGGCAGATTTAATGACTTAAGATGAGTATTAGGAACACATAACTAGCCTAACCAACTAACTGATAATTTGCAAACAGCAGTGATAATATCCAAATAAGCACAGTGATTTCTTTAGCTTTAGGTCATAAAGTTCTGTTTGTTCTTTGCAAAGAAGGCACAGATGGTGGTAAGAGGTGATTTCCTATGTGCCCTTACTGTTTCTCACTGTGTAGTTCTGGCCTGGGAATAACAAGATGCCATACTGACAATGGATTAAAAATTTCAGATATGCAAACATATGGGGCTTGAGGTCTAATTTTGTGATTCTATTTATCAAAATGAAAAAAAAAAATTAAAATGGATAATAGCTGAGTGTGATAGTGTATACCTGTAATCCCAGCTACTCCAGAAGGCTAAGGAAAGAGAATTGCAAGTTTGAATTTGAGACCACCCTTAGCAATATAGGGAGACCCTCAAATAGAAACAAAACTGAGGAGGTAGCTCAGTGGTAGAATTCTTGCCTAGCATGTGCAAGGTCTTGGGCTCAATCCCCAGCACTGGGGGCGGGGGGGGGAGACAAAGAAAGAAGAAGGATAATAATTTTAAAAGACAGTATTACTTTAAAATAACCTTAGCATACAGAACTGCCATTTCTCTCCTACTCCAAATAGTAAGAGGTCAAACACCAACCAAGGGTTCATGGATGATTCAGAAAAGTACAGTGCTCTGCGAAAAGCAAGTGTAAGTTCCTTTCTGCTTACCTTTAGCTGGGTTTCTGTGGGAGTAGGAGCCAAAAATGGTGGCTGTCCCACCAACATCTCGAAGAGAATCACACCAACACTCCACCAGTCACAGAGCTGAGTGTACCCTGAAACACAAAGGTCACTCACTCAATCCCAGCACTGGCAGATTCTTCTCAAAGGCAAGTTCTATGAGATCCTGAACATAAAGATTTACTGTGAAGTGGGAAAGCAGGCTAATGTAGCATTTTGCTAGAAGAGAGACCTACATAAATGCCTATCCTTACACAGGAAGACTGAGAAGGGTGGGCTGGAAGGCGCTAGGATCAGGATGCTACAGTCATCACGGGGGAGAGAGGAGCCACAGCGCTTTTATAGAAAGAAAAGACTTTTTAATTTAAGAAGATTATTGATATTGTTAGAAACAATACTAGATGTTAATGAGAATTTTAAGTTCTTGCCAGCACAGTGGCACACGCCTATAATCCCAGCTACTCATCAGGCTGAGGCAGGAGGATTGAAAGTTCAAGGCCAGCCTCAGCAACTTTGTGAGACCCTATCTTAAAAAGGGCTGGAGATGTAGCTCAGTGGCAAAGCACTCCTGAGTTCAATTCCCAGTTTAAAAAAAAAAAAAAGGAATTTTAAGTTCTTAAAGATCACATAAACAAACACTCATAAAACAAAGTGCTGTGACTGGGAAATGGACAGGTAAGGAGACAGGAAGGGCTTCCCGGGGAGGCTTCTAAGTCAGTTTTGGAATCAGCTGAAGAATATAAAGGTGAGGAGGACGAGAGCAGGCTATTTTGGCAAAGGGGACAACGTGACAATATTCACTATAACCCAAGACATATTCCTTGTATGAGACCCTGATGGAGTCTCAGAGTCCCCATCTGGAGTGATCAGGGACAGCCTCAAGAATTCCGTGAAGCAGGTTTATTTATCTTTGATTTCCTCCCACTTTTCTTTCAGAGCCCCAGGTTCCAATCAAGCCAGGCTAGTCTTCTTGTCACCTAACCCTTCTTAAGTGGGAAACATGTGAGAGGTCAGTTTACGGGGAGACCTGCTGGACCCCTGTGTTCTCCCTCCATCTAGTCTCTTCCTGTCCCAGGTGGCACTGGAAGCTACAGAATAACCCTGACCACTGGCTCCTCTGGAACGGTTCACATGGCAGGGGATGTGAGGCCTTTCCCAGGCACCAGGGTTAGTATTCACAAGCTCATGAGGAGTTAACTGCCATATGCATGGTGCTGAGTGGTTCAGTGATCTGCCTTGGATTACCACAGCTAACAGAAACCTTGACTTGAACCGGTCTTGCTGGCTGCAAACACTTCAAACAATGTGTGTGAAGGAAAGGCAGCCTAAGTCTAGATTTTATTATATGGAATCAGATCAATAGCCTATTGTCACTACAGGTCATGCAGGATTGCTGAAGGATCCTCTTGCTCTGAACCAAATGTTGTATTTGAAAGAATGAAACATCCATCTAAGAGACAAATTTTATTGGGTACTGGTGATTTTATGCCCACTATCGTCTGTAAATCTTACCGAGATTTGGTGGAAAACAATATTTATGAGTTGGATGTGGTATAACTTGGCTGGGAACTTGGGCAAAAGAGATTTAAGAGAAAGCCCATAAATGATGGTTTAGGCAGACTGAGTAGTGTCCTGTGGCCCCAGAGTTGTTTCCATCATTTGACTCTGTGGAAACCAACTCTAAAGTCATTCCCTTGGTCCCTAGGTAGAAAGCTCACACCCCACACATCTCAGCCAGAGAAAAGGACAAGTAGACTTTGGCCTAATGGTGTGTGAAGCAAGGGTACTTCCAGAACAGAGGTGAGAAGCAGGAGGCTTGTTTATTAGGGATAGTTTAGTCTTGGAAAGCTAGAGCTGGAGAGACTTCTTAGAGGTCACCTGGCTCCATACAGCTGAAGGTAAGGATGGCCTTAAGCCAGAAGCTGGCTGTGGGAGTAAGCAGCCCAGTGGCATACCTTTGCGCAAGAGCACCTCTGGTGCGATGTAATTTGGGGTTCCAACTAGGGAATGTGCCAGGCACCTCTGGTGCTGCTTCCGTGCTCTCTGCTCCAGGGTCTTCAGTCTGTCCCCACATCGACAGTTAGACACATCATCCCAGAGGTCACTGGGCTCCATGCTATCCTGTCTGATGTGGTTCCCTTCACCGAGGAATCATGGGTAGTGAGAGAAGAGAACAAAACAAAATGAGTTTTTACTACTAAACAATGAAATGAAATCCACAGCTTAGCAGAAAAGTAATTCTAATCAGTTGCTGACATGTTAGGACGAAGGATCCTCCCCAACTGCTCCACAGGGGCAGCTGCTGTTCCAGGGCTCTGAGACACAAGTTGTGAGGTAAACATCAGTGCCAAGGCAGAAACGATGGCTGGAGCATTAACAGCCAACTACACTGTGCTGAGCTGGCAGTGAGACATAAGAATAATACAACGTGGAAGAACTTTGGGGCATCATCATCAGGCTAATATCAAAAGGCGTTAGCAAGTCTCTGATAAGCATGGAACAATTAAAAAGAATTTAAAAAGTATGAAAAAAAGTGACTTAAATTCCAGAAAAAGTGAATGATTTAGGTTCATTTTGAGTTTTTTAAAAGTCTGAGCTTTGGGACTAACACAGCTATTTCAAGTATCCCAGCCATTAGTAAGATAGTGAACAGCTGTTTTTGACCTTTCCAAATAGCAGAACCACCGGAAGTGGAATTAAATCATATATTAGACAGATCCAGGTTAGCTATGAAAAAGGACTCCTTGGGAAGCTATGAGGCTTCTATTTATTTGAGATGGGGTGTTGCTACATTACCTAGGCAGGCCCCCAACTCTTGGGTTCAAGTAATCTTCCTGCCTTAGCCTTGTGAGTAGCTGGGACTACAGACCTATATCACTGAATCCAGCCTCTGAGATTTTTACTTTTTAAAAGTAAAAGTAAAGTACTTTTTACTTGCTTAAATAGGGAAGAGTGATAATTCTTCACAAGGGTCCCGTGACATGTCTAAAATGTGGTAAGACTTAAATCCACTAACAATGAATTTTGTCCCATCAGCCCAGATGTGGAACACCTATAAAAACTTAAATATAGTATATAATGTATAAAATCACTATATAGACTTATATAGAATCATAATTAGGATATAATATTAGTATAACAATATAAGCTCCAGAATATGATTTCCAACTTATTTTAATGCACCTGTGTCAATTTTTTTGAAGTATTTACAATTGAAAATGTGGGATTTAATGGGTTAATAAAAAAATCTCACACATATCATACTCTTCCTTTAGGGAAGGAAGGCTATCACACCTTATACAATAATGAAGTGATGGATAATTTCAAAATGATTAGGAGCCACTGGGATGGGGAATGATTATTCTGTATGATTAAAATACATCAAGAGTGGAAACTGGATATGGCATGCCTAAGATAATACCTTTCTGGTAGTATTTGGAATTGTGAGTCCACCTGAATCCAGTGCAGAGGCCAAAATCTGTCAGTTTGATGTGACCATCCAGATCTATCAAAATGTTGTCAGGCTTGATGTCTCGGTGGATGAAGCCCATCTTGTGGACACTCTCAATGGCCAGAGTCAACTCTGCAATGTAGAACCGGGCCAGGTGCTCAGGGAAAACCTCCATCCGGATCAGCAGGCTCATCATGTCCCCCCCAGGGATGTAGTCCATCACAAAGTAAAGGCTGTCTTTGTCTTGGAAGGAGTAGTAGAGTTTGACCACCCACTCATTGTCCGCCTCAGCCAGGATGTCCCTCTCAGCCTTGACGTGGGCCACCTGATTCCGGTTCAGGACATCTTTCTTCCTCAGGGTCTTCATGGCATACAAGGCATGAGTGTCCACCTTACAAGCAAGGCATACTTCTCCAAAGGCACCGATCCCCAGGGTCTTGATTTTCACAAACATGGATTTGTCCATCTTGGCCCTCTTCAGCCTGTTGTAATTCGACTCCTTCTGGTAGAGGATCTTCCTCATCTGTTCCTGCTCAGCCTCACAGAGTCCAGCCTGCACACAAGGAAAATCAGAAGGAGTTACTTTAGAAGGATCCTATGGTAGCAAGTGACAGGGGCGGGGGAGGCCCCGGAACTGAGTGGATGCTACAAGAAGGAAAATACAGAAGAATGGGTCTAATCTACTACAAGCAAAATAATCATCAGTTTTGTTCCTTATTTTCATATGTAGATACGAACCTACATAGGAAATCCAAAGGTTAGAGAGAATAGAGTTCTTTCTCTAGGTGACTTTAGGTTCCAAAAACTAAGGGGAACCTCTAGTAATGAAAGTTGGTGGGAAAAGGAACCATAACATTCCTGGAACTCCAAGAACAATCTAATACTTCACTAGATCAAAAGAAATGAGAAAATAAAACAAGTAAATACATACAGACAACAGGAAGAACACACATTTGATTTTTAGAATTTGGAGTGATTTAAATTTGTGTGATTTAAATTTAGTGTTATACTTTAATTTGAAAAACTTCATTAAAAATCACCTTTCCTAGTACTTAAGTGTCAATTAAAGTACGTTTAAAATATTCTTTACCAGTTTAAAACTTAAAGAATGTATAACTGGATTATTACTAGATATATATTTCTTTATGAACCCCAATTTTAATTTATAAAACTTCAAACTTTATTTCTGCTCTTCCAAAATGTTATATTAACAAGTAAGCTATGAAGCAATTTGTGTAAAGACACACCACAAAAATCAATTTGTTAATTTGCCTTTTAGCAACATTATGGACCGCTATCAAAGTCTCCTGAAATCAGAAAGAAGAGGAAATGAGAAAGGGAGGTATTCACATTTGTTTGTACTCCAAGCTCCTGGTCCCATAACCAGATTATGGTCTGTGATAAAGGTATATAAATTAGGAATAGTACGTCTCTCTTGTGATTCCTATTACCAGTGGAGGGAAGAGCCAAGCAAACGGTAAGAATAAAATGAGAAATTACTTTGGCCATTTCTTGTTCAAGCTGCAGTCTCCGGTTGACCTTTTGCTGGTAGGTTTTTATGACATTTTCCACGTGCTGCTCCATGAAGAATTTAAAGGCATATGGGGAGTAGCTCTTGATGCGCGATTCCCTCTTCTCTTCATCTCTGCTATTTTTGCGAACTGGCACTGGAGAGGTCTGGATCTGCTTTTTATCCTTGCCACCTTTGTCTCCCTTGGCACTCTTGTGGCTCTTGTCGCTCCTGTCGGTGGGCTCTGTAGTTGGGCCCCCACGGAGGCTCTGCTCCACACCGGCGCACAGGCTGTCCAGGTCGTACTGCTCAGACTTGCTGTGCAGCAGCAGGTGTTTGGGGTAGGGTGGTGGTGGGCATCTGCGGTCTGGGCCACTGTACTCCACGTCCAGTGGGTAGACACCAGTGGCACCCAGGCCCAGGGCATGCTCATCCTTGGAGTCCAGGCTTTCAGTGGCAGGTGCGGGCACCCAGGCAGGGTGGGAGGGGCCCACGGCGGTCTGTGGTTCAGGTCTCAGTACCCGCACACTCTTCACTGGGTGCAGGATGTGTGCGGCTGTCACGGCTGTGACAGTGTTGGGGGTAGGCAGGGAAGGCTCAGCCTGGCCTGGTGCACCGGCCCGCGGCTGCTGACTGTTGAAGGAGTTGGTCCTGCTGGGTCCTGGGCCGTCAGGCCGGAAGGCCACATGCTGGCGTGGCGCCTCCAGGCCGGGCTTTTGCAATGAGTCACGGCGAGCCAGCGTGGCTGCTGGCCACTGCTGCACTGGAGCACCGCCCAGCTCATATAGATCCACATTGAGGCTGTTTCTGGAGGGGACCAGCAGACTTTGCTGTGGGCTGTCACCAGCAAACACCTGGCCCCGGGCACCCATCACGTGCAGTTGGTGGGCCCCAGGACCCTGCTTGTGGTGTGCATGAGGGCCATACAGTCCGGCAGTGGGCGCTGGGAAGGTGATGCTGGCGCCTGGTGGGGCCCCCTGGCCCTTGGCAGTCAGGCCAGCATAGCCCCCTGACTCGGGTGGTGTCTTGCTCTGGAAGGAGGGGCTGCGCTGTACACCGTAGCCCAGGGGCTCCCCGGGCACTAGGAGGTGCGCGCGGCCATAGTGCGCACCTGGAAGTGGCAGGGATGGACCGGCGGGGCAGGTGGCTGGGAAATGTGCTCCTGCTGCCTCCATGCTGGCACCATAGGCCTTGGGTGGATGCTGGTGGCCAGGCACACTGTGGGGACCAACTCCCGGGAAGAGGAAGTCCATGTACTGTCGTGGTACTTCCTCCAGTGGTGTGGGGCCATCTGTGCTAAAGCCCGGGCCCTCATAGGCTGCACCACCCAACTGGTGGTAGGATGGGAACGCTTCCCCTGTGCCTTCGAAGCTGGGTCTCCTTGTCACCGGGGTGGGCACAAGGCCCTTTCCTGCAGTGGAAAGAATGGGAAGGTAGCATCAGAAGAGTGTGATCAGGTGCTTCTGGCACTTTCTGATTGATCCCCGCACTGGCAGTATCCCTGAGGCTGGAACAGGGCCTTCAACTGAGGGCTCCCCTTAATACCAGAATGAGGGGGGGAGACTTCAGGCCAAAGGGCACAGAGTAGGGTCACTGGCCATAAGGACTGTAGTTTCCCAGTCCTCCTGGGGACATAGCACCCAGGACACCATCTTGTCATGCTAGGGAACCATCTGAATAGTCAGCTCTGTTTTCTCCATGACATACCCAGGTTGTTTGGGACAAGTTTACCGTCACGTGATTCCCAGTCTGTTTTTCTCTAACAGTAGAATCAGAGCCATTGTCCAAATGTCCACTTTATTTTCATCTATTTTTAAATTTTTAAAATTTTGTTTACATTTTGATGTGATGCTGAGGATCGAACACAGCGCCTCACACGTGATAGGCAAGCACTCTACCACTGAGCCACATCCCCAGACCCTCATCTATTTTTCAAATTAAGGATTTTCATCTTTATTAAAACCAAACAAAACAACATATATACAACAACAGTAAAAACCACACAGAATCCCTCTACAAATACCCAGATGGATTTCTGCTGCTGCTTCCTTATTCCTGACTTTTCCACTTTGAAAATATCTACTCATTTAAAACACGCCTGGAAGGAGGGACAAAGGCTCCTTTCAGTTCCTTACAATGACTGTTCTGCTCTGCTTGATTTGGCAGAGGGTGCTGTAGTCCAAAGGCTGTGTCCTCCCACCTACCTTCAAATACCTGGCAGAGTAAAGGCCTCAGTTACCTTTGGCACTGAGCAGAAGTCACAGCCCAATGATGGCTCTGTGCTGCCAGGGCCAAAAAGATGCATCAGTGAGCACACCACACCAAAGGCAATTAGGAAGGAAATCATGTAGGGAGGGCCTTGTGTTTCCCTTTGGTAACATGCTCTAAGGCTGCGGTCTCAAGAATCATGGATGGCCAGCTGGAGAATGGTTTTCTCTCAAGAGGAAAACAGAAATGTATGTTCTTCTTAACAACAAGAGACAGATCTTACAATGCCTGTGAGATTTTTCTCATTCATTACACGAAATGAGCTTCATACCAGGTCTTCCACAGATGGGAAAAATTCCTTTTGAAAATTATCATGAATCCTTTATTACATTGCAGGGACTTCAAGTACCAAAAACAGAGTTCATCTATTCCATTCTCAGAGAGGAACATCCCTTGACAGTCACTGAAGCAGAGCAGGTGCCTTCAGCTATTCCCAGGTGACACTAGAGGGAAGCCCAGCACACTGCTCACAGCTCGGGCCTGGAGAGGTGCCTCCACTGAGCACTTGCTCTCAAAGGCTACGAGGTGAGAAAAGGTATGTTTTAGGATTGATAAGTCTCCCTTTTCAAAGACCCCTCTAGTCCCAATAGCAAGTAAAAACAACATTTTTACTCTCTTTTTTAATCTTTCATAAAACGAAACAAGCATACAAACTCTCCAGGTTGGAAGCACCACAGGTTATTTCAGATAGGGGTGGGGTGAGCACCCAGGAAAGTCCTATGATCTACCACCTGTGGCACGGTCCCTCCAGGGCCTGACTGTCAGGGCAGAGCAGGCTCAGCTTACCTGTTAGATATGTAAGACAATGTGCTAAGAGATTATCTATTGACCAAGGCCAGGCTGGACTTCTTCCTGCAAATTGTTCTGTGTTCTCAAATCACAAATCTTCACCCCCCCATGCTGCTGGTCTGGGCTCACCTGGGGAGGTCTGCTTAATGACTCGCACGATCTGCTCATTCCTGGGGTCCAGGTAACCCATTTTACTGATGTACTCCAGGGCGGCTTCAATGCTCCTGCTGCCGGTCTGCTTGAGCGCTCTGCCTGCCATTTCCTGGGAGGGAAGCGTGGAGATGTAAGAGTCTGTCACCATCATTGTAAAACAAAGCCACGGGTGACTTCTCTCCCCACTCTGTGCCCGACTGTGCTATGATACTTTGCCTCTCTGTGACTACTGGAGCCTGCAAGGTGCTATAGGGGACTCAGAATGTGCACATCCTGCAGATGCCAAAAGCCAAGCACATACTACACCACAGACTGTGTAGCTTGTGTCAAGAACATATGAGAATCTTGATGGTGGATCTGAAAGAAACCTAAGTTCTTCTTAGAGAACTTCGGTGATTAGACTGGTAAATTCAAAATGATCCTAAAACCAGAAAAGTTCCATGGGAAGAAGAATAGCAGGAGTCAGAGAACCTGGCTTTAATCCCAGCGCACCGCCAGGCTAACTCTGTGACCAGCTGATGAGCCCCAAAAGGGAAGGTATGACTACTGAAAAATCATTTATGAAATGTTTATTTTTAAATATGTTTTTATTAGCATATTATATAATAATGGGATTCATTTTGACATTCATAAATATATATAAT
This sequence comes from Sciurus carolinensis, assembly GCF_902686445.1. Taxonomy (NCBI): domain Eukaryota; kingdom Metazoa; phylum Chordata; class Mammalia; order Rodentia; family Sciuridae; genus Sciurus; species Sciurus carolinensis. The sequence goes on along the minus strand of NC_062217.1, from coordinate 85,473,543 downwards.
TTGCTCCATTTCAATTCCGAGTACTTTTCCTTTCCTTCCCTTCCTCCCTCCTACTGAATTCCTTCCTCTACTAGTCTTCCTTCTACTTATTTATTATTTTTTAATTGGTGCATTATAGTTATACATAAAAGTGGGATTCACTGCAATATATTCAGACATGCACATAGCATAATTTGGTCAATCTCATGCTTCCTCTTTCCCATTCTCCCCTCTCATCCCCTTCCTCTACTTCACTGTTCTTCCTTACTATTTCCATGAGAATGAAATACTTATTGAATGCCTACTGTTTACAATGACCATTGTTGGCTGTTGCAGTAAAGATTTACCCTTAGGGATCTGACTAGAAAGAAAAAAGAAGTAGGAGCCTGGAGTCCTCTAGGCACAGGACAGGTCTCTTAAAGTTGCTTCTGGGATAAACAGAAGACAGAAACTGGTAGCCACTGCAGGAGAGGTACAGGTGGGGTGGAAGAAGGTCAGAGGAGAAGGCTCCCTTCCACCTAAGAGAGATGGGGCAGGACAGCTGGCTTTTCAAAGATATACTGTCTTTGGGCACATGGAAAATTCAGGTAGAGAATAGGTATTCTAAGCAGAGGGACTGGTTAGAGCAGAGGAGTGGGGACGAGTGGGCTGAATGGCAGGAGCACTTGGAGACAAGAGGAGACAGGGAACTGACTACCCTGGGTTTTGCCCTGTTTGCAAAGTGAGGGAAGCTTTCAAACAGGGACATGGTTGCAGGGTGATAGCGAGAGTGAGGAGAGGGAAAGGACCCCACGGAGGGTCACTCCTGGACTGAGATGAAGCAGGCAGAGGCAGCGAAAGGGGCTTCTATAGATGGAAATGCTGAGCACTGTGAAGGGCAAGGGGGAGGTGGACAGGAGGAGACTGAAAAGAAGGAAGGAATAAAGAGGACAAAGGACAATGATCTTAGTGGAGGCTGTTCAGGGCCACTTGGTGGCAGCCAGTGGCCATGGGAGTACTGAACCATTCTGGAGAGAAAGCACTGTCCCCACTGCCCCTGGCTAGGCCTTGTGGTACCTCTGACTTTTATCCCCCTCATCACCAGGAGAAACTGGCAGGTCCTTAAATGCCACATTACTCATGGCTATATCCACTCACCTCACAAAGCACCAAGAACAAATTAAGTGCTTAATGTCCAATGGTCATCTAACATGAAACCAAGTGTTCTATTCCTGGTAATATACTAGCTGAGTGGCAGGACAAAAAACATCGACTGGACTTGGCTATGAAGTCAGTAATGAGGGTGTGGGATCCTGCACGATGGTAGGGCAAGAGAGGGCACCAGGGAAGAACGACATGGGAGGCCTGAGGAGGTGCCACCAACACACAGGTGGCATAAGAGGGAAAGAACAGAAGTGACAGCTTAAGAGGCAGACTGGGAAATGGTAATAATAAGAGAGTTGTTCTGCACGGTGGCACTTGGGTTGACAGGAAGGGCACATTGTATATTACCTGGAAGAACCATGGGGAGAAGGCACCAGAGTGTAGGCCTGAAGCACTCCCTCCTCGTCTATAGACTGGTGATGACACTTCACCTTCCCTACTCACAGCCGTGCTATGCGATGAGATCATGTCTGCAAGGCTCTCAAGGGCTTAGAAGAAGGCACGCTTAAGACCACATCTTAGCAGAATAGCCCTGGAGCATTTGGTGCCCATTGAAAAATGTGCCAGAGTCAATACTAACCACAAGTCTATCAATCAGCACTAACCATTCAGTTGCTTCCTGTGAAACATGACCACTGTCCTGTCTCCTTCAGAGGGAATTGCCAGCCCATGCACATTACTTAAGCACCTGATAACAGTCAAGGAGGTGACAACTTCATGAAAGGCCATGTCACCTGTGTACGAATTCAAAACTCTTCCACTACTTCAAGATCTGTGCTTCAAATCTAGGAACTTAACCAAGATAAATCAACAGGAGGAGACCACAAGTGAAGACTTGTGCTCACACGGATGTTTCAAGTCGTAAAACAACCACATTCATGAGTCAGCTTGTTTATAAATAAAACCTTCGAATAATCTAAGTCAGTCGAGGCCTGCTCTTGTTATTTGTGCATCACCCCTCATGGAGCAAACATATATAGTTTCTATACATTAGTACTCGGAAGATGCTACTACACATATCCATACAACTATGGTGTTTTGTATTTTGTGGTGCCAGGAATTGAATCCCAGGTCTTGAATATGCTAGTGGAGTCACCTACTATGAGCTATGCTCTCCCTTCTATAACATCTATGTTTTAAGAGCTGATGGAAATCCAGAATCTATTTTGAATCTATCAGGAACACAAGTCTTAGGGTGACAGAGAGTATGTGCAGAGACACAGTGGGGAGTAGCAGGGGTCTCCTGAGAAGAAGGAGTGGCAGAGAGGTGAGCCTGAAGTCTAACTGAGGAGCCTGGCCTCTGACCTTCCTTTCTCAACAATGTGTAGAGATCATTGTTTAGAGTCCTTATCTAGAACTGAACTAGGCCATTCCAAAAAACGGCAGGGTAATGCTGAGCCCAGATACAGAGATCAGATACCTGATTTTGTGCCGCCCCTCTGCTGCCTAACAAACTCTTTATTTACTTTGAGTTCAGCAAATGCTTTACTTACTTTGAGCTTCTATTCTCTCATCTGTGAAAAAAGGTTAACTGAGTTGCTGTAGGGATTAAAGGGGATAAAGGCACATTTAAACATCATTTCAGGGTTAGCTGTTACAGTTCACAGAAGGATCTTTGGTGTTAAAAAATGAAGAGTTGGCCCAGAGACACTCTAATCCTAGAAATCTGGCAAGCTATGGCAGGAAGGTGGTAAGTTCGAGGCCAGCCTCAGCAATTTAGATAAAAAATAAGAGCTAGGGTCACCACAGCAGGGTAAGTTCCTGCATTGCCAGGATGCCCAAGAGGAGGGACACCTGGGCCAAAAGGGATGGGAAGGAGGAGGTGAGTTCTACTTCTCTCTGGGAGGTGGGTGGTCTGTGAACTCTTTTGCCTCCTTTCTCTCAAAGCCCAAGAAGAGACAGGTGAGGCTGTCAGCTAAACCTGCTCCTACAAAAGTGGAAATGAAGCCCCAAAAGATAGCAGGAAAAGATATATCTTTGGACAAAAAAGCACAAATTGAATGGAAAAGGGGAGCAAAAGGAAAATAGGCTGAAGTAGCAGCTAATCAAGAAACTGAAGATTTACCTGCAGAAAACAGAGAAACTGAAAATCAGGAAAGCCTAGCCTATGGAGAAGCAGAAAGAATCACACACCATGTCTTATTACTGGTCCCTGCATTTAATGTCTTGAATATTTAAATTACTTTTATTTGCATGTATTGTTTTTTTTAAGTAGAACTATTTCTTAAAGAAAACTACTCCTTGATCTTTGTCCTGTAAGAATTATATATACTCAGTAACATATTTGGTCTAAAACAGAAACTGGAGAAGTTAAGGAGGGTAAGATAAACTGAAGTTTCAAACTTTATTGGTTTCCTGGTGCCACCAACAGTTCTCATAAACTCCACCTTAGGTTATATGAATTATGTCTTTTGGGGAGACGGTGGTTCCTGGAGATTGAACCCAGGGCCTCATACATGTGTGAGGTGAGTGCCCTACCCCTGAGCTACATTCCCAGCCCAATGAATGACCCAGGCATTGGGATACATAGCCCGACAGGACTGTGGGCTCGTTGCTTCATTTAGGGGACTCTACCCAACTCCACAGAGCTTTCCATGAGATGGTCCAAGGCTCTGCAGCAGCTGTGTCCCCATTCAATGTCCTCCCGGCCCAGCCCACATGGTGGGATGTTCCCTCAGAAGCCCTGCCCTGCCAGCCTTGCCACCCACATGACAGGTCGCTGATAACCAGTGGGAAGGATTCAGTCACAAAGGACACATGGGTCACCTCTGCTCTCCTGCCAATGTCACCCTTTCTCCACTGTGTGCTTCCCTGCTACACACAAGTCCTGCAAGGATGGACCCAGATCTCCTCAACATCTCTCTCAGTTCAAAGAAGGCAAGAGCTGGGATCACAGTTTCTATGCAGAAAAACATTTTTACCAGTATCACTACGTGACTGAGAGTAATTTAAATTCAGTGACAAATTATTATGTATGAAGGAAGGAATTTCCTATGGAGATCCTCCCTCACCCCCTTCCTGGTGAAGAAGCATTTTTCAAACATTAGCAAAGTCGTATCCCAATGTTTTAACATTCCAACTATGAGGTTTGGCTGAAAAACTGGAATTGAGCACTCTGGACTTGCTGGGTCTCCCAAGGCCTCTCATTTATCTATGTCTGCCTGTCTTTCTCTTTCAAGTAGCTTGTGATTTCAGTTGATGGGGAGAAAGAGTGTCCAGGAGGTGTGGGCTAAAGGAGCTGCGCCCCCAGGTCATGGTAGCCCTGCTGTTGTGGGATGCAATTTCTTGATGAGAACTGAGGAGGAAAAGGAAGAAAGAGTCCGGTGTTTCTAAAGGGTGTTGCTCCTCAGCTGGGTCAGGGTGAAGCAAATGAAGTTTGGTTGGCAAAGGTCTCCTGCTCAGGCCTCAAGCTGCCCTTCCAGAGCTGGCGGTTGGGCTTCATTCCCTGAGCAAAGTGCTTCCAGGAGCCCTTTTGGAAGAGAAGTGGAACACAGTGTTTCCAAGCATCCTGCTGCCAGTTGTCAGGCCTTAATCAGAAACACAGCCTCAGGCAGAGTGTGTGAATCACAGGGCGCCCACCCTTCTTTGCATTCTATGTACTTCCTGAAGAGAACTGAGAGAGTTCAACATGGGCCTTCACAAGCTGTGTGTGTGTTGTGTGTGTGTGTGTGTGTGTGTGTGTGTGTGTAAGCTATGTCTGAAAAAACAAAGTGAAGGAAAAATGGAAGTAATCTTTGAATTTTCAGTGAATGTACATGAAAGGAAAATGGACAACAGTGCAACAAACAGAAGTTTCAGCCCCTAACAATGGCCTCTTGGTGCCTGCTGCGGAAGCTACGGCTCTTTCATCTTAATGTATTCTTCAGCCAGTGCACAGAGGAAGATAAATGCTTAACACTTCTGAGGAAAAAGTATTTTTAAAAATAACTTAAAGGCAGAGAATGAATAAGAAATATGGCCTAAAACTAAACCAACATGAAAAATTGTCTCCGTTGCCAATATAAGATCAAAGAAACACCAATAAAATAAAATAGCATCTTACAACTATGTTAGGACCAAAATAAAATTGGTAATTACAAAATAAATGGGCTGGTGAAATGCTTTACAGTTATATATTTTTGATGGCAGTGTAAACCCTAAAACCTCTTTCAGGTAAATATTTGTAAGTATCAAAAATTATTGAAGTTTTTGGTACCCTGATTAAATAATTTTACTTTTGAAAATTTATTTTCAGGCTAATTTAAAAGAACTCTATTTTAAAAATCAATTTCCTTAATAATATCTGTCACAGTTAGGTATAATGTATTAGGCCCTGAACTATGAGGCTGTGAGGCGGGAGTTAGAGCCTGACTATCCAGTAATGGCAAAAGTTAGCTGTAATCAGTATATTTCTTAGAATATATTTAACACATCTATCGAAATACTTTTTATAAGCATGATTATTTTACTTGACAAATTCTGCTGAGCCTCCACTATTGTTCTGGATACTGAGCCTGCAGCAGTACGGATCACTATGTCTATGAACAAGGAGTTTAATTAGAATATGAGGAAAATAAAAGTTTGACTTTATCATTTTATTTTTAATTTTTTTCTTAGTTGTAGATGGACACAATACCTTTATTTTACTTTATTCATTTCATGTGGTGCTGAGGATCAAACCCAGTGTCTCACACCTGAGAGGCAAGTGCAATACCACCAAGACACGATTCTAGTCCTGGATTTTACCATTTTCATGTTGAAACAGCAATGATTTCTTTTTGTTGGACAAGAATACTTCCACATATGTCAAATTCCATTATAATAAAAACTGCCTGTGCTGTATATAGCTACATAATTACAGACAGATCACAAAAATTCTCCAGGTCACAGCAGAGTCCAATGAGAGGGTAAGATAAGATTTCACATGTTAATCAAAAAGTTCCTTTTAACTCAAAACTCCATGATCAAGAGAAGTTTGCTAAAATAAGATTTAACATTTTCCATCACTGATAGAGGTGAACAGAGGTATGGGGCACATTCCATGGAAACTTAATATGCCCCAAATTCCCTACTAGTTTTGACATACCCACAGTTTCAAGGGTCCTGAATCCTAGATTTCTATTCTGTCTTAGTATTTAGAAATACGTGCCAGCAATTCCTCCCATAGCCTTATGTGCAGGCTGCAGCTCTGTGATTTGCCCTGACCAGTGAAATGACAGGAAGGGACTGGAAAGACCCGGCAAGGCCCAGCTCTTCCAGCCAGCCCTGCTACAATTCTGACCCATGAGTGAAGAATCTTGCACATTCAGCCCCCACTGAGCTCTCAGGGGGTTGAGCTATACAAATCCCAGCTGACACCACAGGGAGAAGAACTGCCCAGCTGAGCCTAGCAGACCCACAGGATCATAAGAAACAAGAAATTAGCATTGTTTTTAAGCCACACAGAATGTTACACAACAGATAATTGATAATTGACCCTACTTCTTTCTCTGCTGTGTATAATCTAGAAAACAAATCTATTTATTTTATCTTAAATTTTGAATGGTTTGGTCTCCTAAGCTTTTGCCCAAAGAAACTAAATTTACTTAGGATCAGAAAGTTTTCTGAAAGGTTAAGTTTACAACATTATTAATACAGAGATTAAACAAAATGCTAAGAAATAACATTTCATCAGAAAATAAGATAATTACTCTAATACTGACTGCTGGTGTGAATAGTGAAGTTTGAAACCCTAAATAAACATTTTTTTCATTCCAGTATATTCCATTAGGTTATTCTAGTTTTCCTATAATGACCCCAATCATAAAATATCTACTTTAATTTATTTATTATAATTTGGCTGTGTAGTCAGCAGTAAGGAGTGCCTTTTTACATGGTCTTGTCTTTTTACAGGCCCTAAAATAACATTTGGTTGGATTAATATTTTACTAAAAAATTATTACTTTATATCTTTAAATGCTTTTGTTCTTTTCTAAAAAATATATTTTTAGTTGTAGATGGACACAATACCTTAATTTTATTTATTTTATTTATGTATGCACATATGTATGTATGTATGTGATACTGAGGATTGAACTCAGTGCCTCACATGTGGGCAAGTGCTCTATCACTGAGCACCCAACCTCTTTGTTCTTAAAGATATGCTAAATCCTTAGGTATGGATGTTATTATTATGTCCAATCTCTTTTTGAGAAAAATACACTCAGAACGGGAGAATCAACCTTTAACAGGTGTATGTTCCATTCAGCTCTAGTGTTTTGTATAAGACATAACTGGGCACAGAGACCAGCAAGTATGTGTGGGTACACATGTGTAAGCATGAACTTGTGCAAACACACAGCCAGCCTGTCATTTAGGACTTAGGAAACCAGGCACTGAGTGGCTCCTGCCCCGCTCTCCAACCTGGAAGGCCCCCTCTGCTGTGACAGGAAACCCTTGACTCTAACAGCACCAGGAAGAACCAGGCCCACCTGAGACTCTGCAAAGGCTTTGCCAAGCAGGATTCTGTCTCCTTCCAGAACTGGTCTCTACCAAGAAATTTCTGTTTTTATTAGGAGGACATCAGGTACTCTACAATCTGGCTTGTATAATTCACCAAAAAATAATACACAAAATCCACAGGGGGAATGATCATGTGTCTCATTTTCACTGGAAACAATCTCTATTTTCAAGAAAACAAAGAAGGAAATTCAAATCAGTCCAGGCTAGGATCATCATGCCAGGGAAAGAGACCAGCCTGGTGTTCTGAGTGCTTAGGGAAAGCCAGGAAGCCTTCTGCAGACAGCACAGAAGCAATGCATTCTAGTTGAAGGAACCATGGTTCCACAGAGGATGGGTGCTAAGGAAAATTCTAGGAACCATCTACAAAGTAGGCAGAGCTCCATGTTTTCCCGACACAAGAAAAAAACCTAATACTAAGCGAGGGAAGCAGCAATGGCAAAAGGAGTTGTCAGATGGAGGGTGGGGCTGGGTGGCATTCAGAAGGTGACTCCGAACACCATCTGGGGGACAGGGAAGGATCCTATGCAAACAGCAAAGAGAAAGAAAACCACTTGACCTTGATAGTGTGGGATGTGAAGCAGAGAGATGCTGAGAGTCGGAGCCAGCCTCCTGACCCCTCTGCTGGTCCATGCTCAGGCCCGCCAGAGCTGCATGGCCCCAGGCTGAAGGGCATCTTTCTCTCCCTTCCCAGGTGGGCTCAGGCTGGGAGTCAGAAGGGCTTGCCCAGCTGAAGGAATTCATCTGTAAACTTTGTTCTGAACTTCCAATGCTGTCCTTGACACGGGTGGAGATAAAGATGGTGAAAGACAAAGGCCATGTGACCACTTGTCTGCCAGAGCTCATACACAGCGGTAAGGGGCAGAATTAAGAAGGAAATTAACGAATGTTTTAATTCATACTCTTGCTGGGGACTCTACCTTGAGAGGAAAAAGGTCTTCAAAAAGAAAAAGATTCCATTTCTGCCCAAGATGATGCTGCGAGAAAAATCATAGCAATAAAGGTGATGGGGCAGTGGTCTGTGAGAAGGTAGGGAAATCTGTCACTGGTGAGTGAAAGAATACAACGGTGCCTGAGACGTGCACACAGTTCTCAAAGACAGCCACTATCTGCCCTTGGTATCCAGCACCCTGCCATCCATGTCCCTGAAAAGGAGAAGAGGATAATAGGTTCATCTCTATGGGTAGATTGTTTTGCCACCTAAGTTCCATGTTGTGATGAGGTTGAGTTTAGAAAGGACGAACTTGTGCCATAACCAAGTATTGAGAGAGCCAAAAAACAAGCCACAGAGTCATCAGAGCCAAAGCACGAATAGCTTCAACGTGACTCTGTAAGAACAGATTTTCTCCTATTTGGGCTACAGGCCAGTGCTGGCTCTTGGAATTAAGTCGGCTGAGTATGTGGGAAGACTGGCTGGTCTTCACATCTAGACAAATGGAATGCTGCCTGCAAGATGCTCCCATCATCTCTATTAGAAAGATCCCCTTACTTAAAAACAGCCCAGAGGCCTATCTTATCCAGACACGACTTTGGCCCTGACCTTGAGGCTTTTTAGAAACTTGATAAATACTTCTTCACTTTCTATTTATTTATTTAGTTTTAATTAACTAATTAATTTTTCTTAAGATGAGGTCTTGCTATGTTGTCCAGGTTGATCTTGAACCCCTGGGATCAAGTGATTCTACTCAGCCTCCCTTGGAGTTTAATATTTGATTCATATTTCCAAAGGTCCAGAATCTCTACAACAGCTTCCATTTTCCATCATTTTGTTTAAGATTTAGCTGTGATTCACCAGCTGGAATTTCTGCTTTTATTTATTCTGTTAAGAACACTGAAATCTCGGGACACACATTGCTGAATGAGTAACTCTGGGCACTTAAAGAGCCTCACAGTCCTCTGCAGTGGCACGTCTGCTAGGGGGTGAGCACAGGCCAGGCCACCTTAGCCCCCAATCCGTCCAACCTAATCTTCTAACAAAACTGGAGAAAGGACTGTACCCAGACAGGGAGAGACACAGAGATAGGTTAGCTTTTCAAACAATGGATCTGAAATAGATGTAATTCTATATTTGGGGGACAAGGCTAAAAAGTGACTTCTTGAAAATTACCGAAAGGATCACACACACGTAAGCTCCATCTCCAGCGTTCTCCATGCCAATAACTGCCACTGACAAACTCCAGGAGCCTCCCATCCTTCTGACCTAAACACCTCACAAAACTTCTCATAACTGGAGAGAAAGGATTGTTAGCAATGAGGATACACAATTAAATAGTGGGTACACAATAGAGGACACAATTAAATGTTAACTCTGTCATCATCCTTGTCTATGAATTTTAAATTCTTCTTCGCAGTTTTCCTACATCTTCTACCATGAGTTTGATTATGTATATATTCAGGAAATACAGCCTTCCATCAGCCCCCTAACAACACGCACATGCACATCCCTGCTAGTGTCTGAACTCTGGTGCCTGCTCTTTTATCTGACTCCTCCAACTTTTGGTAAACCCCTCACTAATGCTGTGGTAAACAACCACACTGATGCTGTCCGGGGCCTCTGCTTGCACAGCCCTCCAGCTTGCAGTACTCAGCAGGCCACACTGAGTGGCTTACCAGTCTGGAAATGCACCATAGAAACAGATCATAGGGTCTAACATTCCAAGACCTTTGCTTACGCGGTTTCCTATTCTTGGAATGTCAGCTCCCCTGGTCCAATGTCTACAGTAGATTCAGCTCAAGCCTTAGATCCAGCATGACACCCACCTGACCTGTGCCTGCCCCCCAACAATCCAAGCAGAACAACTGTCGTTTATGTACCAAAGCCTCGCACACACCACTGTAGAACTGAAGTCATAGACTTACGGAAAGCCCACTACTCTGTCATTCCTTCAAGAAGTACATTTGCTGTGGGCAGATGAGCAAGGTACCATCTTAAGCCCTGGGGAGACAGCAGTGAACAAAACGGAGGAGCAGACATCTTAGTAGATCTAATAACAAACACAGAGTAAATAGGATGTTAGTTGGTGACAAGTGACATGGAGAAAAGTGCTGAATTTTGGAGGGGGATTACTATTTTATAAAGGATGAAAGAACTCTGAAGAAGGCCTTTCTAATATGGGAACATTTGAGCAGAGAACGGGAGGTTTCTGAAAGGAGGAACAGCCATTGCAAAGGCCCAAGTGTGTTCAAGGAGAAGCACAAAGTTCAATCTGGATTGGCAGGCATCACGGCTACTCTATGACTGCAGGAAAAAATATATATTTTGCATGAAAACTCGGTACATGTGCACATAACCGAATCAGCACTAGCAACATGGTGCAAACTTTTATTCAACTCTACCTCAAGTTTCCAAAATGCTGGCCACAACCCTTTAAATTGATTTTGGGATTCACTAATGGGCAAGAGACCTTAGTTAGAAAACTTACCATAAAAGCCACAATATAGACTTTGGTTTTCACCCATGTGAGACAGGGAGCCATGAAATCTGGCTTCTGTTTTATAAGGATCACTTGGACTGCTCTGCGGAGAATACGCTAAGAGGTGAAGAGAGACAGGCAGCATGGGTTAACATGCTAATACAATGCCACAGGCATGTGGTGACACTAGCTGGTTCATCCCCAGCTACCAGGGCTAAGATGTGGCACGGTGTCCATATGGCTCTCCTGGGACTCCTGCTGGGATTCCTGGGAGAGTTCTACCAGCTTCAACGGAACCTCTCTGGCTCCTGCTGCGTCAGACAATAGTTTTTGGGGGTCTTCTCCATAGGGAGGGAGCATTCCTCAACGTGATGCTAGTAGAAAGACTCAAGACCAAGACAGAATCAGAGCCAGGAACTGTGTTCTCTGGGTATGATCTCTAATTCTCAGGAATTCTATAGTGTGGGTATTCATGTTTTATCAAAATTAGGAAAGTGAGTCTCAGAATAAGTAGTCATTTCCCAATTTCACACAGTCAGTGGTAAACTCTGAATTGAAAACCCCAACAGTTAAAAGACATCTAACATCATTAGTAATAACAGAACTTCATTTTTAAAAACACAAGTGACATTTCACTCTCATTTGATAGACAAATATTTAAGGTGTTGGCAAGGATAGAGAACTGCACTGATAACCTAAAGAAAGGAGTATGAGTTGGTCCAACCCACATAGGGTAATTAATACTTTGATCGTCTAGTAAAGTTAAAGATGCTCAATTCCTACAACTCTGAAATCCCACTTCCATCCTCTAGTGAAGTTCTCCTCATAAGCAGGAAGAGACATAGAGAAGAATGCTCTCTGCACTTCCATTTGCAATGAAATACTGGGAACCTAAATGTCCATCAACAGGATAATGAAAGGATAAGTAGAATAATTATACAACACAACACAGTTCACCAATTTAAATGAATTAGAGACTCATTTATCAACATGCATAAATTATAAAAACACAACGAACGAAAAAAGCAAGTTGCAGAATCACACTGTAAGAGTTTTTTAAAAACTTGCAAAACCAGACTACCGTTCAGCTATAATGTGCCACTGGAGTAAAAGGGTAAAACGTGAGTGTGATTGAGAAACTCAAGCAAGGACATCAGTTACCTAGAGTGGGAGGGCAGGTGCAGGCTGTGGCAGAGCAGAGGCTCCATGGCATGTGCCACGGTGCATTTCTTTTAAAAGTCCCTCAAACAAATGTGGGAAAGTGCTATTTTCTCTGCTTTCACAAATGTTTGAAATATTATACATCATTAATTGTCGTGAAACATATCCAACAGTGAAATGAGGGTCTGGGTTGTTTATTCCATGACCCACTCTTCCTTCACGGTGCTGTTCCCCTGTCTTGTCAGCTATTTGCACCAAGAAATGAATTTGTAGCCACTGTGCTGGACAAGTAGGGACTCAGTCACATCTGGTAATGAAGGAATGAATGAACAAACAGATGTACACAAGCACAGCTCTTCCATATTTGTCTCCCCAACCTCCTGGTCAGTCCCTGGGAAGCAGGTATAAGCACAGCTCCTATCCAGCTCAGGACCTTGGAGGACTTTGCTCAGTGCTCAACAACTACCTCCTCTAACTTGTTTCTGCCACCCTCTCTTCTCAAGAGTTACACAGGGGAGGGAAAAAAAAAAAAAACAAAAAAAACAAAAAACCCAAAAAATACCTACATAGAAATCACTCCTGTAATTGGTTTCAATTCTGGCTAGACAACCAGTCTCAAATGGTAGCTACTTCTTTCAGCTCTGCAAGTCATGTCTAAGAATTTATGCTTACCCTAGGTGTAAACTGAAACAATTAATTGAAGACCAGACCTCTGACATTTGCTTATGTCCCCAAATAAGCAAAGTTCTCCTATCTTTCAGTGGTATATTAGGTGTTATTTTTCAATGTCTCAAAGCATAACATTTAGTGGCACAGGGGATATGTTTACAATATAACATTAAGTAAACAACAATGAAATGGGTAACAAAAACACATATGGGATTTCTGGTTACACATGGTGCATTAACCATACCAAATCACTACCTCATTACTCTGTTTAAAATTTCATCATGGCTCTTATGTAACAGTCACAGTTAAAAAAAAAAAAAAATGTTGATACCTGATACAGCAGAGACACTGAATGCAGGAATGGCAGCTTCTGCCACCTAGCAAAGGTTGAAACACAAGCACATGCTACAAGACAGGGCAATAAAGTTGGGGTGACGATGGAAAGGAAGGCTCTCCAGAGGGCCATATGCAGAGTCTGGGTCCCTGGATCTTCCCCTCCCTCTTTGCACAGACACTGAATCAGAGATGGTTGCACAAGGAAGGTAGACAAGAAACAGGAATAAAACAATCGAGTGAAGGTGAACATATTAAATCCACTATAGGTTTTCGATTCTTTTCTTCTAAGTCCCTCACACCTTATAGATCTGAGGATCTCCTCTGGAAAAATTCAAGGGCACCAGAGATAAGCATATCAGACACAGACATTTGTGGGTCCCCAGTGAAAAGTCTGGCTGCCTACCCAATCACCCCATCATAAAGCCCTCGATGCATAGGCCCACCTCACAGCCCTTCTTTAGTGCATCACTCTCAAACATGAACAGTCCAGGGCCAATGAATATTTGATAAGATTTTCCAACACAAAAGCTAAAACAAACCAAAATATGCAGTAAGTGATCTTGGTTTTGTAAAATTAAAAATTATAGCATCAAAAAATACATCAAAAAGACATACATCAAGCCAGGCACAGTGGCCCACGCCTGTAATCCTAGCAACTCTGAAGGCTGAGGCAAGAGGATCACAAGTTTAAGCCAGGCCTCAGTAACTTAGTGAGGCCCTGAGCAACTTAGTAAGACTCTGTCTCAAAATAAAAAATAAAAAGGGCTGGGGATGTGGCTCAGCTCGGTGGTTAAGTGCCCCTGGGTTCAATCCCCAGTACCAAAAGAAAAAAGAAAGAAAGAAAAAAAAAAAAAAGATATACGTCAACATGGTAATGATGGCCACCTCGTAGTGGTGAGATGATTTCTATAGAAATGCATGTCAATTAATAGCCAATCATATCTCAGATCAAAATTTATGGCACTTCCTGCTTCCTCTTAACTCTTTCTTGGCAGTTATTTTGAAATATCTGCTCTTCTTTACGTGGCCCTTATCAAAGGCTGACCATTGGCTTTTAAAGGTGTATATGTGTCTACAGATCCTCTCCCTCCTTCCAGGGGTCCTAGACATTCATGAAATCTGTACTCTGCTACTCTGCTACAGGCAATCTGGCTGGAGGGATACTTCTCCTGGCAGAACACTAGTATTTTTAAACTGGCCACTTGTACTCACAAGAGAGCCAGTAAACTAAAGATCAGAAAGCACACAAACAACTTCTTGGATCTGGTAGCATTTTCTTTGAGGAAATGGTTCTTCTGCAAGGCTGAGTGACACGTGCTGGGTTACTGCAAGGGGGTTCTCAGTCTATTCACTGCTAAGAGACTTAACCTTGCTCCAGGATTTAAAAAAAATATCTACTGTACTTCTTTGCTGACTCTGGAAAATCTGGGGCAAAATACTGGCTGGCTATTGAGGAGTTAACAAAGCTCAAAAAACAAAACAACAAAACCAGAATGCTGCATTTATAATTAATTGCCAAGTACTTCAACTCTTCAATTAGGAAATTTTCTGGTCAAACTTTTACGTAGTGGTAGTTCCTATCTTAGTATTATTTTCGTAGAACATGCTCATGAGGGCTCTGTTGGATAGTCAACAGAGTCGAAGCTCTTGGCAGGTTTTTAAAGGAAATGGGAGGTTAGAGAAGATGATGGAACAACCAGTGTCAATGAAGGGCCAGGGACTGTGACAGGCTCTCTACCTGGCAACCCCACCAGTACCCCAGGAAATAAGCATTACTAATCATACTTTTCAAATGACTCTTTTATCTTTTTATTTAGACAGGATGGGGACTGAACCCAGAACCCTGTGCATACTAGATAAGAGTTCTAGCTAAGGCTGTATCTCTAGCACCAGCCATGTTTTGAAGAAAGAAAAACTGAGACTAAAGTGCATTGCCAATTTACCGAAGTTACAAAGATAACATGGATGGGGTGGCAGTGGGAAAAGGAGATGCTGAAAGTGCTTGTTTCTACTGTAAAACTACTAAAGCAGAAAGACCTTTTACAAATGAGTGACTTCATGGTCTCAACTGCAATATTTCATTCATTCAAAACTGTTACTAGCTGGGCGTGGTGGTACATTCCAGTGACTTTGGAAGCTGAGGCAGGAAGATCATAAGTCCAAAGCCAGCCTCAGCAACTTAGTGAGACCCTGTCTCAAACAATAAAAGGGGCTGAGGATGTTGATCAGTGGTTTAAGCATCACTGTGTTCAATCTCTGGTACCCAAAAAAAGTTACTCAAGAACGAAACTGTGAGGCTCTCTCTGTTCTGGGTACTGGAGATGCAGCAGTGAAGACAGTGTTCCATTCTAGTGGAAGGGTGTGTTCTTATATTTGAAAGTTCTTGCTCGTCTGCTCAGCCAAGTATGACCAGTCAGCTGTAGGGACAGAAGAGCAGGGCTGCTTTCTGGGGTGGTCAACAGCATCAGGGTTATGGAATTGTATTGTGTTGGTCCAAATCAACCTGAACAGTTGTCCTGGCTAGAAGCCTAAAATCATTCCCATTTCTTTAACTATGACTAATGTGCTTGAGGGAATACTAATTATTATATTTAATAAAAGTAAAAATTAGTGTTTGTTAATTACAAAGTCCATGGAAGGAGTCCAGTTTTCTGTAAACAAGATCCAAAACAGAAAGGGTAATGATAGGGTTACCTGGAGGGCAAAAAGCTGTACTGGTTTAAAGTCTTGCCTTTGTAAAAGGTCCATTTTCCTGATGTCCCTTTAATGTTTATGTTGAAGAGATCTCTTTACTCTCTGAAATGTCCTTAAAATGAAATGAGAAAGTGGGATTAAAATGCCAAATAAGGGGCTGGGGAGATAGCTCAGTTGGTAGAGTGCTTGCCTCGCAAACACAAAGCCCTGGGTTCAATCCCCAGCCCCGCAAAAAATAAATAAATAAATAAAATAAAATAAAATGCCAAATAATATAGGGAAAACAGATAAAAGAACATTTTTCTAAAAAGCAGGAACAGGGCAACATTAGGTCAAGAGAAGAGGGGCACAGGCTGCTCCCAGGTCACCCACTGGATGGGTAGGAGGGGCACTTCCAAATCCAGTGGCTTCCCTTCTTGTTCTCCCACAAATGAAAATGAACAGGAGGGCATTTAGCAAGGCAGTTGGCTATTCTCTCTGGTCACATGGTCCATCCTAACCAAAAACACACTAGCCAAAGAAAGCAGAAACTCAGATTAAATAGACCCCAAATGCCACCCTTCGCTGCCATCACAGTTTGGCTCAGTTGAATACTATAATATGAGTAAAGCACAAGCTTTGCTACAGAACTTCTGTGAAGGAAGTGTTTTTGAAGAATATACATTTGCAAACTACTTGTTAGGAAGGTTTTACCACAACACTGAGGTAGCATGTGGCAAAGCTAACACTTCACGCAAACAGGATGCCTGCCCAGTCTCCACGTCACAATGGTCCAAACCGTCAGCCCAGCACCTAAACACACTCAGCTAACTTCACTTAACTGGGAAGAAATCTGATTCTGCAGTCGGCACTGCTGCCACTGGCCTCAATCTGAGTGGTGAAAATAAATATCACATGGCCAAGAAAACGAGGAATAGGATGATTTTTAAAAAAGTTTGTTGAGTGGCTTAAGTTTACACAATTGAGTAAATGAAAATTCCTTTCTTAGGAATTCACAAATAACATATAACAGTCTTTTTCCAGCTAGGATGATCTAAACTATTCTGAGAGCTTGACTGTTTTATAACAATTCGGTTAGTTTTGGAAAGAGGTATCAACAATGTATTTGTTGCTTGGATGAAAGCCTTGACTGTAAGTCTTAAGAATGGAGACCATGTTCACCACTGTGTCCCTGGGGCCTAACACAGCACCTGGCACACAGAAGACACCGGCAAGATGTGCAGAATCGGTGATGAATGCTGATGAACAATTCCTTTGGAGGGCTTGAAGTATAGCTCAGTGGTAGGGTGCTTGCCTAGCACGTGCAAAGGCCTGGATTCCATCCCCAGTACCACCAAAACAAAAAACAAAACAACACAACACAAAACCCTTTGAATTTCAAATGTATGTATGATGTTCTCAGTAAAAACCACATAACTCTCTGGGTTCTTTGTACATACAGTTGACCTTCTGTATTTGCAGGTTCTGCACCTATGGATTCAACTGACCCTGGTTGGAAAATATTCAAAACAACAATTATGTCTGTACTGAACATACAAAGACTTTTTTAGTAATCATTTCCTAAACAATATAGTACAATAACTATTTACAAAACATTTTACATTGTATTTGGTATTATAAGTCATCTAGACATGATTTAAGTATACAGGAGTGTGTGTGTGTGTGTGTGTGTGTGTGTATATATACATATATATATATATATATATATATATATATATATGTTTTATGCAAATGCTATACCATTTTATAAAAGACTTGAGCATCTGCAGAGAGAAGAGACTTGAGCATCTGCAGATTTTGGTATTGGATGGGGATGGCGTGTCCTAGAACCAACTTCCTGAATTACTGAGGTGTTAACGGTGCCACTGATATGAACCAAGACTGCATTTTACCAAGAATGGGTAGGGACACATTTTTTTTTTCAAACTCTTCTTCCACCATCAAATCCCTGTCTGAAGGGTTCTAACATCACCTGCTGGCAGTCAAAGTTCAGATCAGCTGTAGAGATAAAGGGATAGCCAGATGGAGGATGAATAGGGCAGGCAGAGCTACCTTCTGTGACAGGCAGGTTTTGTGCTGCTTTGTTGTTATTCTCAGAAGTCTGCTTAAGATGATGCTACATATTTCAGATACAGGATGGACCAGGACTTTGGTAGGTGGCAGACACCTGGCTTACTGTGGCACAGTTTCTGAGATGGGATGAAAGAAATACCCATGCACCATTAAAAACAGCTAACACAGCCAAAGGTATAGTAAGCCACAGCACACACATGAATTCAACAAAACCCCAGATCACTCATAAACATCTATCACAAGAAGACAAGCAAAGTAACTTTAGTTTTATTAGTACTCAACTTTTTAAAATTTTCCTCAGTAGATGTTACAAATAATATTCAGGGGACTGTCAAAAATTAAGTTGATTTCTATAATCAGTAGTTTGCAAAAAGTTTCATTTCCCTCTTTGTATCAGTTCTTAAAAATGGCCAAAAAGTTCTGAAATGAAATTCAGAATGAAATTGAGGTACCTGAAATGAAATTCTTTGCATTTCACCCCTATCCAATACTCAGGAAATAGTAGTGCCCTGCTGCAGATGCTGAGGTGCCCACAGCAGCCTCTCATGTGACCTACACTAAAAGCCAGCTGCTCCTCTAAGTCAACCCTGGTTTGTTTACACCAGAGAGAGAAATCTGGTGTAAAGCTCACAGAACACCCTGCTTCCCATCATTAAGTCCAGTCTTCTAAAGATCAGGACGACCAAGACAAAGAATGCCTTGCAGGATGTGTGGCCATGCATTTGGACTTTGGACATTAGGACAATTATTGCACCAAATTAGTCATGAGAAAACACAGGCACACCAAATCCTACAGAGAAGAATGTTGCAAAACTGGTAACAGATTCATGTTCATTATAAATGATTCCCTTTCAGATTTCTAAGAATTTGATGCATTACAGCAGTTATAGGAGGTGAGAAATCATTAGCCAAGCCCTGTGCAAAATGCCTGGCACTTGGACAGCAGCTGGCACAATGAAGGAAGACAAAGAGCACAGTCACATCATCCTCCCATGTGGGGGAAACTAGCACTATCTGGAGCTGATGTTTGGATGGTTGGTTATGTTTTCATAAAAAGACCCAAAACACTTGTTCTCTTTTACAAGTGGTAAAGACTCAATCGATTCTGGTCACCCCTCTGCACCCACAGGTTCCACAGCTGCAGATTCAACCAACCAGAAGGAAAATATTCAAAAAAAATTTTAAAAATGGCAGATTCTTTTTCTTGTAATTATTTCCTAAATAATACAGTATAATAATTCATGTAGCAATTTCATTATATGCCACCTACAAATGACTTGTATGGGTGGATGTGCTTATAAGTGCTATTTCATATAAGGAACTTAAGCATCTTTGGATCTGGTATGCATGGGAGTCCTGAAACCAACTCCCAGGGGATGACCAAACTTAATGCTTGACCAGCTCAAAGATGTCACTCTGCAGTTTGAAAAGTAGGGGACGCTACAGGATGCTTGGAGACCATCAACAATTGACACCTTCTGTTACAAAGATGGCTCATTTCTTCACACTAATAATGTGAGGCTTTGGAAAATGCTTCCTTTCAATTTAGTGCTAAGGATTTCTTTCTAGTCTCTAAATTGAAAACTACCAAGTAGAGGCAGGAATTTTACGCTGACTTCGGTTCACTCATCTGGATGGATTTCCCTTGGCTTCAGTTATATACAGGATGGTCAGGTAGTATTGATTCTTAAGAGATTTTTTGGAGTTGAGCATGGTGGCGCACGCCTGTAATCCCAGCAACTTGGAGGGGAGGGTGGCTAAGACAGAAGAATCGTAAATTTGAAACCAGACACAGCAATTCAGTGAGGCCTGAAGCAACCTAGGGAGATCCTGTCTGAAAATGAAAAACAAAAAGGGTTGGATATATAGCTCAGTGGTTGAGCACCTTGGAGTTAAATCCCCAGTACAAAAAAAAGGAAGATTTTTTTTTGGGGGGGTTAGTTGATATGTAAATCGACAGACCAAAAAGCTCTTCATAACCTAAGATATTCCCATAGGCATGCGTAAAATACTTAGAATTCAATTAGAAAGTAAACACGTACTTTAAAAAAATACTCTTTATGGAAATAAAAGCAAGTTTCTTTCTGATTTGGGGCAGAGGATCCTAACACAGCATCTGTCAAGTGTGGGTACTGGGCTAGGCGTGCCACAAAACTGAAGGCATCGCTACAGTCCAGTGGGCCAGATAAGGAGACAAGGATTTTGACAAGGGAAAGCAAAACTATGCCATAGCGCTGATGAAAGTAATGTATGAGGAGCAAGAGTTCAGAAGGGTGAGGGATGGTTCCAGCTTGATGGAGAGAGCAGCAGTTCCCCAGGTAGATCACACCCTGCTTGGGCCATGGGGCCAGGAAGTCAGGGGTCACTTATTCTGACATTCTTCATCCAGAGGTCCAACAGTGCATGCCACTCTGCCTGGTACTCTTAGACTCTTGAGTCCCCTCTATTGGACTAATTTTCCTTCTGAGTCTTCCCTGGCCTCTTCTTCATGCATCTGTCCTGCAAGTGGCTCAGGGTTAAGTGGGGAGCCACACAACCTGAGTCTGAATCGTAGGTCAGCCACCTCTCCCCGTGTGATGGGAGAGAAGTTTCTTCAGCCTTGTGTCTGTTTTCTCCTCTGTGAAGTAGATTTGGTAACCATACCTACTCCTTCACACATATCAGGTGCTGAAGACAGTACCTGGTATAAAGTGGGTTCTTGGTAAATACTCACAATTTGCATTACAACAGACAGCTGAACCTGGGCGTGTTAAATTATTTAATATTCTCCTTTGAACTTTATAAATATTTTTAGTCTCTCTTTCCAAAAAAAGACTGAACTTTTTGTTTTTTCATTAGCCTTACTGGTACATTTTTCTAGAGAACAGGGAACATGGGCTATTTTTTAATAGCTTCCTACTCTACAAAAGTGGTTGAAGGTGGGCGTACATCTTTTCCTTCCTAGATAATCCCTAAAGTCAACCTAGATGTACAATATAAAACCCACTGTGAAACAGGTGAGCCTGGTGAGATTCTGCATGGGAAGCAGCCAGGAACTTCCGGTATAGACAAGTCTAGTTCTCCAATATGGCAGTCAAAGAAGGACTTGAAAGCAGCTGCCTCACTTCAGAGCCACCACTGACAGGTCTACAAGCAGAAAGAAAACCAAAATGCTTTCTCTTCATTGTCTCTGCACACAGGGCGATTCGCCCAGGAAGTACCAAAGAAAAAGTATAACATAAAGCCAGTTTCCAGATATCATTCTTGTAAGACCTTGCTTTTACTTACTAAGGAATTTTAAGGGGGAAAAAAATCACCATTTATTTCTCTTAAACACATCTAGGTAGCTACAAATAAGTTGCTTAAAATACAGGCTGTGTGCAGTCAGTCAGCCATCAGTGGTCAGCGTGGCCACAGGGCCATCTTGTTGGGCCTCTCTGCAGCTGGGGAACACTGACTAACTTGATAGGTACAGAAAGAATAAGGATTTTTTTTCCCCACAGGAATACTGTTTTCATAGAAGACACGGTTTCTACCATACTGCTGGGACAGAAGTCAACAATGTTCCATGTGGAATAGGCAACCCTGTCATTCAAGCAAAACCTCCCAAGACATGGCCACCCCTGCTTTCAGGCAACCCAGATTAACACAGAGTCACTGTGTCACATCAAAGTGTGGCCATCATACTGGACCAAGGAAGTGCTTTTCAGCACTATCACTTTACCTTCTGTTCTGAATTCATCTTATTATCTTTAACGCACACAGCAGTGGTGGAGAAGGTGACCCTGATTCTTCAAAATTAAAAGGTAACTCTTTTAGGATTTATTTTAAGAGAGTTTGGGAGGACAGTGGAGGGAGGAGCACAGAACAAGGCAGGCCATGCATGGGTCACTGGTGAAGCTGGACTGTGGGTATAAAAGAGTTCATTATTTCATAATGTCTGCTTTTGAATATGTTAAAAACTTCCCATAATTCAACTTTTTGAAAGGGCACTTCTGATATGCACATTTAAGTTTCCAGAGGAAACAAAATCCTTTTCTAAGTCCTTGTTCCAACCCTTTTTAAAGTTCTTATTAATTTATCAGTGTTTCAGATGCTCAGGTTTCTCTTCATCCTTAGTAGAAACTGCTGAAAACTCTACCCTGGGAGGCAGCACTGACACAGGTTGGCCTGACAGAACCCCAGATGCCTTACACAGGACCACAGAAACCAGCTCTGTCACACAGCAGCAGAAGCCACGAGCTCCTCAATCTGCTCAGTTCCACACACTATTCTGACAGAGGAAACCAGAACAGATCTTGGACTATTTGTTTCATGCTTTCTTCCTTGGAGGAGCTGGTCTTATAACATTAAAGTGAAAGGTGATGTACAAAGATGAAATGGATGAGAAGAGAGTGATGAGAAGAAATGATGAGAAGACAGTTCCTCATATGTGATGAAGAGCTTTAGAAAAATACCAGTGCCTAGAACACACTCAAGGCCAATGGAATTGGAACCTGTGGAGCTGGCATGTAGGGGTGTTATGTGCATGTGAGGGGTATGCACATGGGCAAGTATGTGAGTGTATGAGCATGTAAATGTGTGTGTACATGTGTGCATGTAAGTATGTGCACACGTGACAGTCGTATGCATGCGTGTTTTCAGAATTCCCCGAGTCTACCAGATGGCCAGGTTTTAAAATTGTTGCTTGAGGGCATACATCTAAGATGTTCTAGAATGCAAACACAGCCCCTTTTCTCTCCCAATGGCCCCACAACCCTAAAATTCCTGCCATCTCACCTTCAGATTATGCTGCTGGAGAGGAGTTCTTTGTATCATACCAAGCTCAGTCCACAAAGACCTTGCATCCACTGGCCCTTGTTCTAACTGTACAAAATGCATCTTGTTGGACTTCCCAAATGTTTGAAGAGATGAGGTAGGGAGTCCAAAGTCAGAGGAACGATTCTTATTTGTTGTCAAGGTGCTTTTAGGAATCCTATGCTTACCAACAGAGTCAGAGAAACTGAACACTCAAGCAGGCAGGAGAATGGAGATAAGGGATACTACAGAAACACACAAAGACGCCAAGATGGCAGAGGCAGAGTACAAGAAAAATGCCACTGGAGGACAAGACAGGGAGATGAGTCATCCTGCCACTGAAAACTCATCACCCATGATAACTCCCGTCATAAGTTCAGTATTCCAAAACAACCTATGGGGGTAAAGTGGACTATTCTCATTAGGTTTTCTAAAGTAACCAACTGGGGAAAATTGGACAATATTCTAATCAGGTATCATAAAAAATGGAAGCAAATGGGGTAAGGTCTTCAATCAGGTCTGTATACAGGGAAGAGACTGCCTCAGAGTTCAGCATATAAGACACTAATTTCCAGACACTGGAGCCTTGAGCCTCCTATGCTCTGCCCACTGTGCTCCACCTTTGATAAATCTGTACAATGCCTGTTACTTCTGTGTGTCTTGCTCAATTCTTTATTCAGGACACCAGGGACCTCAAGCCCAACTAGACATCCCAACAATAACATATATGAAAGTGGGGGAGTTTGTGTGTTTTTGAGAAACTGGAGTTGAATAGCAAATAAGATTCCTTTTCTTTTTTTCTTTTTTTTTTTTTTTGTATCAGGGATTGAACCCATGGGTGCTTAACCACTGAGTCACATCCCCAGCCCTTTTTATACTTTATTTAGAGACAGGGTCTCACTGAGTTGCTTAGGGCCTCACTAAGTTGCTGAGGCTAACTCTGAACTCTCAGTCCTTCTGCCTCAGCCTCCTGAGCTGCTGGGATTAAAGGTATATAATAAAAGATTCTTATGATGTTTACCAAGTGGTCTCTAAGATACTCTTTTGGGGAAAAAGTCACAATATCCTGCTTCAAAAGACATAATCACTTTTTTTGAAACCCATCAGTGATCTTGATGATATATATATATATGAATCTTCAGTGAGGGAGGTTCTGAGCAGGGCATATCTAAAGGCTTAGGACATACACACACACACACACACACACATATATGTAATAAAAATTCCCCTTTTCACTTCAGCTGGATGCTTGGCAATGACACTTTGGTCTTCTCATTCATTAGCCAGGGCAGGTCATGAGGTGCAGGCTTGTACTACAATAGTCAAGGGAGGTGGGGTGTCTCTGAGCCCCTCCAGCCAGCCCTGTAATCCTGAGCTGTACCCTCCTCCCAGTGCCTGCTAAGTCTCACAGGTGGCAAAGCAACTTCAGGGCTGGTATCTAAATTTCATCTAAGCACACTTTCCCTGCATCAACCCTGAACCAGAGTTGTAACAGAGGGCTCCAGAGTCACCCAAGGCCCTGGAACCAGCTCCCACACCAGAGGGACTTGTTAGGAGCCAGGCATGGTGGTACACACCTGTATGTAATCCCAGTGACAGAGGAGGCTGAGGCAGGAGAATGGCAAGTTCAAGGCTAGCCTGGGAAACTTAGCCAGACCTTTCTCAAAATAATAAGTAGAAAGAGGGGCTGGGGTTGTAGCTCATTGCTAAGAGCACTTGCCTAGCATGTGTGAGGTACTGGGTTTGATTCTCAACACCACATATAAATAAATAAAGGTTCATAAACAACTAAAAAAAAAAAAAGTAGAAAGGGCTGAGGATGTAGCTCAGTAATAAAGCACCTCTGGGTTCAATCCCCAGTAGCACCCCCCCCAAAGTATATATCTATATAAATATAAATATAAATATAAATATAAATACATATCTAGATGGATGAATAGATAGATATGATAAAAGTTACCCTAAGTTAGCTGAATCTTTAGTGAGGGAGGTTCTGGGCAGGACATATCTAAAGGCTTAGGACATCTTGCTGTGAGTTCACCTTAACCATCACCTAGGGCTAGGTGCAGTACAGTCCAGCTAAAATGAAAAATGAATCACACAAGGGATTTACCATTGTCTCTATCTGAAAAGGAACAAAACATACAAGAGGAATTGATGTTAAAATGTAATAATTTAACCCAAAACATCCACATATTATCATTTCAATCTGCAACGTCAGAAAAAACAGACATTTTTGGCAACACTGGGGATGGAACACAAGGTCTCACACATAGTAGGCCAGTGCTCTACCACTGATTTACTCTCCCAGCCAGAGACATTTGATCTTCACTTTTAAGCATTTCATCCTCCAAACTGGGTGTGAATCATATACTCACTGCATATCTCAATGAGGACAAGCAACAGCTCCATAGCCACATGTGGCTTGGGGCTGTCCCAGAGCACAGGCCTAGAGCTCAGCCAGGTCCAAGAGCCTTCCACACTGACACAGAGCCCAGGAGACCAGGGCTTCCTGTGTAACTTCTTGTTCTGTTTTTTCATTCACTGACTTTTCTTTAGTTAACAATTATTAATTACAATCAATATTCCCTTGTGTCTAACCTATTTGTTATTCTCAATGAGTTAAATGTATTTGCATGAGGTATTTCTATGGTTATTAGAAAGAATTTTCAGGGGGTCAGGCATGGGGCCACCTGCAGGAAGACCCGAAGAGGGAAAGGCATGAAGATTAGTGGAACGAGCTTGTTCAAAATTTTTGCCTTCCATATAGGAATATTTAGGTATTCATCTCTATTCATGATACATGAGGGAGTATTATCATGAAACTGCCTTGATTTCATTAGGTCTGGACTCAAAATTACTAACCGAGACAGACTCGGAACTTGACATTTACCAAGACTCTACTACTTAATGGTATTCATACCATCATCAAGAATGGTAACGAATCTATGGGTCAGCTCATTCAGGGGGTGAGATCTCCTACACTCAGTACAGAGGAAAATGTGAGATTATTACTGCAACCTCTCATTCAATGCTATAGGCTAGGGGCAGGCAGCAATGCAAAGACAAGCTACTGTTGGTCATACAGCTCTGCAGGTCTGTACTGGTTTCTTTATCAGCCTCTGCTGTCTGACTAGGACTGGAACAGGGTTCCAGTCACAAGGGGTTTTAAGAGTATAGCTTATTTTTGACTGTGATTTTGCCTGATGTTTTTGAAGAGACTCTCCACCTTAGTCCCCCTGTCCAAGAACTGGCCCAATCCTTGTTAAGCCACTTTGAAAGTACTGGCCATAAAGAGGATTACCCATGAGATCAATACTAATCTCTGGAACTTTCACTTGAAGCCCCATGCTTCTTTAGAGTGTAGTAAGTGGGAGAAGAAAATAAACTATCTACTTGCATCCATTATAGTTGGATAGTTCAACAACTGAGAAAGATGTATACACCAGTAAAACCATCATCACAACAAAGATGCACAAGCTTTTCTTAGTGCCCCTTACACCCCTGCCCTATACAATCAACGATCTACTCTCAGTCACTATGAATTAACTTACATTTCTAAAACACTATATAAATGAATTTAACAGTATGTACTCAGATGTGTTTAGCATCTTTCATGCAGCATGATTTAGAAATTCTTCCATGCCGTTATGTAAGTAGTTCCATAGTTTGGTATGTAGTATTTCATTGTATAGATGTAACACAACTTATTTATCCATTCAACTACTGATGAGCATTTGGGTTGTTACAATTTGGGGGCTATTACAAATAAATCTGCTATGAATGTTTATGCACAAGTTTTTTTAATACACATTTGCATTTCTCCTGGATAAATACATGGGAGAATGACCGAGACATACGGTAGCTATATGTCTAACTTGAGTTGTAATAAAATTCCAGTCACTGCACATCTTCATCAACACTTGGTATTCAGACTTTCAAATTTTAGCCTTTGTAATGAGTATGCAGTAGAGTTTCACTGTGGTTTTAATTTGTATTTTCCCTGATGACAAATGATGTTGATTATGTTTTCAAATGCTTACAGGCCATTCCTACATATGCTCAAATTTTTTGCCCATTTTAAAAAGTTTTGTCTTTTTAAAAAAAAATTTTTAAGTTGTAGATGGACACACTACCTTTCTTTTACTTATTTTTAGGTGGTGCTGAGGATCAAACCTAGTGCCTCATAGGTGCTAGGCAAGTGCTCTACCACTGAGCCACAACTCCAGTCCTTATCTTTTTATTATTGAATTGCAGAAGCTTTATATATATTCCAGATGCAAATCTACTATGTTGGGAATATCTTTCTCACTCTATAGACTGAATTTTTGTCTTAATGATGTCTTTTGAAGAGCAATGATTTTTAACTATGGAAAAGTCTAGTTTATAAATTTTAAAAGTTCTAAGAAATACTTTGCCTTTCTCAGCATTGCAAAGATTCTTATGCTTTTTTTCTAAAGTTTTATAGTTATACATTTTATATCTATGGCTATTATCCATTTTGATTAAATTCTTGTGAATGGTGTAAGAGTAGTTAATTTTTATCCATTAAGATATCCAATTGTGTCAGCATCATTTATAGAAAAAACAAAAAATGAAACAAAATAAAAATCCCTTTTTTCCTTATTGAATTTTCTTGGTTTTGTTGAAAATCAATTATAATGAGTATAATAGACCTGTGTCTATTTCTGGATTTGATTCCATGATCTGTATGTCCTATGCTTCTGCCAATCCCATACTATCATGACTATTGGAACTTTAATCTTCTCTACTAAAGTCTAGTTCAAAGTCTTGAGTAGTTTAAGTATTGAAGTTGGGAAGTTTTTATATTTTAGGTCCTTTGCTCTGCCACATAAAATTCTAATACTTGACAAGACACTAAGAAAAACTACAGGCCAATATTCTAATATCTAACATAAATGCAAATATTCTTGCAAAAATGTTGTCATATGACATTCAGTAAAAAGGTAACTTATCAACACCAAGTAGGATATTGCAAACATGCACATTTGGTTTAATATTAGAGAATCAGTGTGATCCACCAGAGCAACAAAAAAGAAAGTAAAACCATTTAATCATCTCATTAGAAGGGTAGACATTTCAAAAAATCCAGCAGCTATTTGTAACAACATTGACAAAAATTCACCAAATTAGGAATAAAAGGAAACTTCCTGAATTTGCTAAAGGATCTCTGTGTAAAATCCATCAACATTTAATGTAAAACAACAACAACAACCTTGTCTCTAAAATTGTCAATAAAACATGGATGTCCACTTTCAATTTCAACTGAAGGTCCTAGCTAGTGTGATAAGGAAAGAGAGAATAAAAGTATACAGATTGGGGAAAAATGGTCTTTACTGACATTGACACTGGACATGACCCTTTTTTTTTAATAGAAAATCCTAATGAATCTATAAAAAAGTTACCGGAACTACTAATATCCTATAATAACATAACAAAGACACAAGATTCAGAGTCAAGATGCAAAAATAAATAAATAAATAAATAAATAAATAAATAAATAAATAAATATCAAAGTTTTTTTCCTGCATGCTAACATTAAACACTTGGTAACTGAAATTTTAAATGTGATTTCATTTACAGTAGCATTCAGAAATATAAAATACTTAGGGGTTGGGATTGGGGATGTAGCTTAGTGGTAGACTGCCTTGCTTGGCATAAATGAGGCCCTGGATTTCATCCCCAGCACTGCAAAAAAGTAAAAAGAAAAAGAAAAAAAAATTTTTAAAGTAAAAACAAAAGAACTTAGGGATAAATTTAACAAAATATGTGTACTTAAAACTAAAAAACATTGCTGAACAAATTAAAGATCTAATCCAGATATAATGGTGCCTGCCTGTAATCCCAGCAATTTGGGGGGTTGAGGCAGGAGGATGGCAAGTTCGAGGCCAGCCTAAGCAACTTAGCAAGACCCTGTCTCAAAGTAAAAGACAGGCTGAGGATGTAGATCACTGTCCCTGAGTTCAATCCCCAGCACGGCAAAAATTAAATAAATAATAAATAAAATATAATCTAAGTAAATGGGTATTACTATGATTTCTTCCTTAATTGTTTGATAGAATTCACCAATGAAGTCATGTGAGTCCACAGTTTTCTTTGTAGGAGGACTTTAATCATGAATTTCATTTATTGTGTGTGTTTATGTGTTTAAAATAGAATTTATTTTTGCTTTGGATGTGGATATGAAGTATAGGACAGGGGTTGCTTTGGAGTATTACAGAATTATGTAGCAAAGTACAGTTATAGTTTTTCGGTCTTGTTTTATTCGTGGATTATATTTGTATATTATGATGAAATTTGTTGTTACATATTTGTATATGCACACAATATGACAATTTGGCCAATATCACTCCCTTACACTTCCCCACCTTGCTACCCTCCTCCCCTCCCATTTAATTTTCATGAGAGCCACCTTGCTCCTTCTTTTCCTTTTTCCTCTCTAGCTTCCACAAATGAGAGAAAACATATGACCCTTAACCTTCTGAGTTTGGTTTATGTTGTTTAACCTAATGGCCTCAAGTTCCACCCATTTTCCTGCAAATGACATAATTTATTTTTCTTGAATTTCATTTAATAGAAATTAAGCTATTTAGGGTGGGACGGGTTAGCGTTAGGGTTAGGTTTAGGGTTAGGGATAAGGAGGGTGGTAAGAATGGAGGAAGGAAGGACTGTATAGAGGGAAAAGAGGGGTGGGATGGGTGGGGGGGAGGGAAAAGAGGGGTGGGATGGGTAGCGGGGAGGGAAAAGAGGGTGGGATGGGTTGGGGGGAGGGAAAAAAATAACAGAATGAATCAAACAACATTACCCTATGTAAATTTATGATTACACAAATGGTATGCCTTGACTCCATGTACAAATAGAGAAACAACATGTATTCCATTTGTTTACAATAAAAAAAAAGAAATTAAGCTATTTAGACTTTCCCATTTTTTTTGTGTGTATCAGTTTTCAAGAAAATTGTCTATTTCACTGAAGTAGTCAAATTTATTGGATAATAAGTTAATTGTTTATAATTCCCTTATAATCTTAATGTCTATCTACAGGTTCCAGAGTGATGTTCCTTCTTTTATTCCTGAAATTGGTCATTTCTTTCTTCCTGATTTTTTCCTTTGTTCTTCTTTTTCCATTCCTTTCTTTCATTTAGTTTAACTAGATGTTTATCAATTTTATTGATCTTTTCAAAGAACTAGCTTTTGGTTTCATCTACATTATCATTGGTTTTTATTATTTGTCTGTTCTTTTCATTATTTCCTTTCTTTGACTTACCTTGGGATTTAAATTTACTAGAAAATTAATTTTTCTAGCTTCCCAAGAAAGTTTAATTAATTTATTTAATATTTTTTGATTCATTGTACACAAATGGGGTACAACTTTCATTTCTCTGGTTGTACACAAAGTAGAGTCACACTGTGTAATCATACATGTACATAGAATAATGATGTTTAGATAATTTATTTTTGAGTTTTCTCCTTTTCTAAAATAAACACTTAGGGCTGGAGATATAGCTTAGTTGGTAGAGTGCTTGCCTCACAAGCACAAGGTCTTGGGTTCAATCCCCAGCACCATTAAAAAAATAAAAATAAAAAATGAACACTTAAAACTACACATTTCCCTGTACACACTTACTTTACCAGATTCTCACAATTTGTTATTTTTAGGTATACATGACAGTATATTTTGAAATATTATACATGCGTACTATACATACATTAAGGATTCCATTCTTGTGGTTGTACATGATATGGGGTTTCCCTGGTTCATGAGTTCATATATGAACATAGGAAAGTTATGTCTGATTCATTCTACTGTCTTCCTCACAATTTTTTTACATTGCACTTTTACTCTTTCGGATCCAAGACTTTATAATTTCCTTTGTGATTTC
The DNA here is from genome assembly GCF_902686445.1 of Sciurus carolinensis. NCBI lineage: Eukaryota > Metazoa > Chordata > Mammalia > Rodentia > Sciuridae > Sciurus > Sciurus carolinensis. The sequence continues at coordinate 85,442,919 of NC_062217.1, read as the reverse complement.
TTCTTTGATTTATGAGTTGCTTCATAGTAGTTATCCAGTTATTTGTGCCTTTTAATGATTTTTTTTTCTCAATTTCTTTGTGTTCAGAGAACATATTCACAGTAAGACTTCAGTGTTTGAAAATTTATTGCAACTTGTTCTATATCCAAACAGATGGCTGTCTTTGTGTCCTTTATTTGTGCACTTGAAAATACTGGGTATACTGTAGTTATTGTGATGTTTCATGTGTTTCAATTAGGTTAAAATGGTTCACAATGCTGATCAAGTCTTTTTATATTCTTACTGATTTTTTTTTGTCAACTGTAATTTGCTTATTCCTCCTTCAGCTCTTGCTTTATATAGCTTTGCTTTACACAATCTGAAGCTTTGTTGTTAAGCACATACTTACTACTTCACCTAATGTACTGACCCTTTTATTGTGAAGTGTCCCTCTTAGGCTTGACTACTCCTCCTCACCTTGAAGAGTACTGTCTGGTATTAACATTACCTACATCTGATTTGTTTGCATGGTTTATCTTTTTCCAGTCTTTCACTTTCAGTCTATATGCATCCTCATATTTAAAATTAATCTTATGTAGAGAGTACATATGTGGACCTTGTTTTATTAGTCAGACAATCTCTTCCTTTTGATTGGGGTGCTGAACCCTTTACAATTAATGTAATTATTTAGGTCTGCCATTCCTATTTGTCTCACCAGACCTTCTATACCTTTGTTCCTCCTTCCCTGCCTTCTTTTGTATTAATTTCTTTTTAGTAATCCATTTTAATTCCACACTGCTACTTAACTCTACCTCTTTGCATTGTAACTGAGTGGTTGTTCTAAATATTACAATGTATATTCTTAAAACAGTCTACTTAAATGATAATCATGAATTATACTGGACTATAAGAACTTGGCAAAAATTTTTTTTAAAAAAGGCAGGAACTTTGCAATAGTATATTTCCAGTTAGCCGCCCCCATCCACAGTGTTGTACAGTCCCTCTATATGTGTGATAAACTTATCAATACAGTGTTATTTTAAATATTAATGTGTCTTTTACAGAAATTAAGAGAAGTTGTCTTTCATACTTACTGATAGCTACCATTTCTGGTGTTTTTTCATTCCTTCCTATATCCCCTTTAGCATTTTTTTTAATGCAGGTGCCCTGGTGACAAATTTTCTGATTTTTCTTCCTCTGAAAATGTCTTTACTCACTTTCATTTCTAAAGGACAGTTTTGTTGAATACAGACTTTTCAGTGGAGAGTCTGGGGTTCTGGTTTAGTGGTAGAGCACTTGCCTGGCATGTGTGAGGCACTGGGTTCCTTTCTTAGCACCACATATAAATAAGTAAACAAAATAAAGATCCATCAACAACTAATAAAAACTTTTAAAAGAATTTTCAGTGGGCTTTTTTTTTCAGCACTTAGAGCATCAAAAGACAGTTGTTAATCTCATGTTCATCCCCGTGTATGTAACTGTGTTAATCCATTTCCAACGCTGAGAAAAAATACCTGAAGTAATCAACTTGTAAACAGGGGGACAGGGTTATTTGGGCTTATGGTTTCAGATGTTTCAGTTCCTGGTTGCTTGACCCTGCGGCAGCACAGTACAGCATAACAAGAGCACGGAGAGGAGGCTTTTCACCTCCTGGCAGTCCGGAGGTAGGGACTGGATCCAATGTCCCCTCTTCGAGTACAGGCCCCCAATGACCTAACTTCATTCCACTTCCTTCCTAAAGGTTTTACCACAGGCTGGCACCCAGTCTTCAGCACACAGACCTTTGGGGGAACCCTACCAATCTGAAGCAGTGACACATCACTTCTTCTGGCTGCTCTCAAGATTTTTTGTTTATCTCTGGCTTTCATCAGTTGAAATATGATATTCTAGGAGTGGTTTTCTCTATGTTCATTATGCTCTGAGTTTAATAAGCTTCTTAAATCTACATAAATGTTTTTCACCACATTTGGGAAACTTTCAGTCATTGTTGCCACAAACATTTTTCTGTCTCCTTTCTCTCTCTTCTTCTGGGATTCAAATTTCATATATATTTGAACAGCTGATATTGTCCCACAGGTCTCTGAAAACAATTTTTTTTCTTTTTTCCTTACCCCTCCCCCTCTTTTTTTTCTAGAGCTAGAAATTGAACCCAGGGCTGTGTACATGCTAGGCAAGTACAACCTGTTTATTTCTCTTAATGTTCTCTGTTTATTTTTGAATTGGATAATTTCTACTCATCTATATTTAAGTCCACTGGTTCTTTCTATTGCTATGTCTATTCTTATATTGAGCACATCTAGTCAATTTTTATAGTTTCCATTTCTCTGTTAAGTTTTTTGAATTACGCATTCACTAATGCTGCATTTTCTTTTAATTCTTCTGGTACAGTTTCCTTTCATTCCTGAGCATATTTTCATAGGTTTTTAAAAACCGTGGTTAAGGGGGAAAATTCCACGTGACAAAATTTGCCCTCTTAATCATTTCATGGTAGCTCTTTTTTTTTTGTTTGGATGTCATGCCTTTTAATACGTATTAGAAAAATACATAATTAGCACATCGAACTGCTGACTTCCTGGATATCACTACTTAGAATGAAACTGATGTAGATAACAATGTTAGACCTCAATCACCTCACGAAATGAATCCATTCTCTTTAAGAAATTAGATTGTTACAGATAAAGGTAGCCTCATTCAACTACAACTACTCCCCCTCCTACTCTTTCCCCTCTTAACTGCTGTTAGGTTTATTATGCTTCCATCTAGACTTTAATATTTTACATACATATATGAATTTGCTGAAAATATCATGTCTAATGCAAATGGTATATTGAATTGTTCTTCAATTTGCTTTCTTTGCTTAACAGTGTTTTTGAAAGCTACACAATGCTAAGTGTAGATCAATCCACCCTCTGTAATTGCTGTATAGATTGTCATGGTAGCTCTTAATTCATTGTCTCCTAAAGTCAATGTCTGATCCACCTGGAGTCTGTTCCTAAAGACTGACTTTTTCTTGAGTAAGGATCACAACTTTCCTTTTTCTTTGCATGTGCTGTAATGAGAGGTGAAAACTGGACATTGCAGATAATACACTGCAGCAACATTGTATTGTTGGGCTCTGAGATTAGTTACTTCGTTGTTTTTTGTTTTTTTTTTTCTTCTTTGCAGTGCTGGGGATTGAACCCAGGGCTACTTGGTTATTATAGGCAGTAACTTGACTAGAATCAAACTGCAGCACATAGAAACCAATATCTCTGCTGTGTGGCTTTGTATTTATTCAACTTGGGATCCTGTGCCTATGCAATTTGGTGATGAGAAAAGGATATGAAGAGAGCTGGAGTTCATCTTTTCTCTAATTTTGTGCTTATACGGATTCTTCTTGATTTCCCACTGTTTTCTGTTGCTCCGTCTTCTGAAATTGAGGCCTTAGGGTTCAGCTTTATGCCACCAAAGCTGCATATGGTTGATGCACCTGGCTACAAAAACTACAAACCCGGAAGCCTAGTCCCACATAGTTTCATCTTTCAAGCATACTCTTCTCTCTGGTCTTTGCCTGCTTTTTCACCAGGTGCCCCTGTCTCGACACAAGCATAGCTTAACTGTTACCAGGGATCTGGGAGAGTTTATGCTTAAGAATTTTGACCTTACTGTGGCCATTTTCTCACTGTATAGATTTCCCCCTTTAAATTTTCTGCGGCCTTTCTGGTCCTCAACTCTGGTTTCTGGTATGTTTAGCCAGGAAGGCTGAAGTATTTTCTTTGTCTCTCTCATTCCATTTTCTGCAGCTATAGGATTCAGACAAAGTTCTTGGGCTAGAAAATCACAGCTCTCAATTTTTACATTTTCCCATTAAGTTTTTGAGATCACACCTCTCAGTCAGGCGTGGTAGCACATGCCTGTAATTCCAGAGACTCAAGAGGCTGAAGTAGGAGGATGGCAAGTTCAAGGCCAGCCTCAGCAATTTAAGAAGGACCTCAGAAACTTAGTGAGATCCTGTCTCAAAATAAAAAAGGCTGTGGATGTGGCTCAATAAACTCCCCTGCGTTCAATCCTGGTACCAAAAAAAAAAAAAAAAAAACACAAAGGAAAAATCTCTCTCTCTTGCAATGTCTTATCTACTTTTGAACACTTTACAATATCTTTAAATATTTAATTTTAAAATCAGTTTTTATATGCCAAAATGTCACACTGTTCACGTTAAAAAATATAATTTTTGTCAATCATTTCTCAGTAAATTTAGAAAGTATTGATTATTGTGGGCTGGGGATATAGCTCAGTTGGTAGAGTGCTTGCTTCACAAACACAAGGCCCTGGGTTCAATCCTCAGCACTGCAAAAACAAACAAACAAACAAACAAACAACAAAAAAGTATTGATTATGGATAAAAAGAAATAGGATTAATATGACTGAGGCATTAAATTTTAATTTTATTAAATCTCAATTATATTTTTTTCCATATTTTTACTGGTGCATTATAGTTGCACATAATGCAAATCAGTTTTTATAATTTTTATACAAAAAAGGTTCCTTAACTCTACAACTTAACCAACCCCTCTACCTTAGTGTGAAAATGCTTCTCATAGTATTTGGTTGCCACATGAGAGTACAAAACCAATCAGAGATTTAGGTGTCAGATCTCAAAAATCTGAATGCTTAGCATAGTGCATGGCACCTAGTAGGTATTCAATAAACATGTGCTGAGAAGATGACTGAGAACACAGCCTGAGTTTACTTCTCATTCCACCAGTTATTTACTACCATGTGATTACAGGCATGGTCCTTAATCTCTGGGCAAAACTAACTTGGATGAAACAGTTTTATAATACAAGATTCCTAGAATAATTTCACATGTGAGATATCCTAAGGAAAAGTATAAGAGATGTATTTAAATTGTCATGCGCGGTGGCACATGCTTGTGATCCCAGCTACTTGGGAAGCTAAGGTAGGATGACTGCAAGTTCAAGGCCAGCCTGGACAATGTAGCAAGATCCTGTATCAAAATAAAAAAATTAAAAGGGCTGGAGATGTAACTCAGTGATAAGAAAGAAAGAAAGAGAAGAGAGAAAGAAAGAAAGGAAGGAAGGAAGAAAGACAGATGTTCACATATAATTTGTAATAGTAAGAAACTGAAAACAATTTCATGGCCCAAAAACAGAGGAACTGCTAAATAAATTCTGGCAGGTGACAGACTATATAAATGCTATTAAAGCATTTTAGAATAATGTTTTTATGGTATGAGGAAATCCTCGGTATACAAATGTTGAGGAGGAAAGAATTCAGAATACAAAAGTTGACCTTAGCTCACCACTTAGTAACCATGTCATCTGTCCTGGCCAAATTAATCTGTGATCCAAATTTTTCATCTGTAAAAAAGAGAAAACAATAGACTCTTCCTCACAGGCTTGCTGGGAGAATTATATACAGTAATCATTTAGTAATTGGTCGAAATATTAATTTAACTTTTATAGTGAGTAATCATGTTAGCCAAAAAGCCATAAAAATTATGCTATTATATACTAGTTTACTTTGTTGAATGTGATATAGTGTCATGACTATGGTTTTAACTCTTGTTTTTTTGTACTGTTTATCTTTTTTTTTTTTTGCCATGCTGGGGATCGAACCCAGGGCCTTGTGCTTGCAAGGCAAGCACTCTACCGACTGAGCTACTCCCCAGCCCTGTATTGTTTATCTTTTAGAGATACAGTTAAATATTTATGAGTGATAAATGATATGATGCCTGGCATTTGTTTTTCATAAATACCTTATTATACTTCAATTTAATTCTTAAAAATATCCCAATCTTTTAGTCAGCTTTTTCACTGCTGTGACTAAAAAGACTTGACAAGAACAACTGTAGAGGAGGAAAAGTTTATTTGACGACTCATGGTTGCAGAAGTCACAGCTAGCTCCATTCCCTGGGGCTTGAGGTGAGGCAGAACATCATGGAAGGAGAGTGTGGAAGCAGCTCACACCATGATCGGAAAGCAAAGAGAAAGACTCCACTTACCAGATACAAAATGTAAACCCCAGAGGCAAGCCTCCAATGCCCACCTCCTCTAACCACATTCTACCCACCTTCAGTTACCACTCAGTTAATCCCACCAGGGATTAATTCACTGATTGGGTTAACGCTCTCATAACCTAATCATTTCTTCTCTGAACTTTCCTGCATTCTCTCACATGTCAGTTTTGAGGGGGCACCTCATAGACAGCCAGGTGTGATGGCACATGCTTGTGATCCAAGCAACTTGGGAGGCTGAGACAGGAGGATAGCAAGTTTGAGACCAGCTTCAGTAATTTAGCGAGACCCTGTCTCAAAATAAAAATTTTTTTAAAAAGTACTGGGGACATAGCCAAGTGGTTAAGTACCCTGAGTTCAATCTGTAGAACAACAAAAACTCCCACAGACAGAGGAAACAAGAAAAGAAAGTATAGTGATAAATGTTAAAGTGAGGTGATGCATGGCATTTTACTATGCTATTTTGCTTTCTAAAATTCTCCAGAACAAAAAAAGTAGCCAAAACCAAAAAAGAAGTTACGAACATAACTAAATAACAGTAAATGCATTCTGGGTAGTGGATTCAGAGATGAAATTTCCTATGTGAGACTGTCATATTTCACTGCATCAGGAGAATCTCTTTTTCAAGTCCTCTGGACACAACTGGGAAGCTTCTAGCTCCAACTCACTCACTTGCTGTCTGGTCTAATTCTGAATATGTCACCCTTTTAGGTCTCAGGTAATTCAACAGTGGAAAGACTGGGTTAGATTAGGTAATCCCTAGGACCTCATGGAGACATACCAGGATTTCCAGGATGGTACTGACACAAACAGGAATTCGGAAAAGTGAGACCTCAGCCTGTGCTGGACTCAATGGCTGGAGAAGATGGTGGACGCGGGACTGCATGGGAGGGGGAGCTGTGGCTGTCTGGGGGAGTACGCTCATGTTGGGGTAACTGCATGAATAAAGACAGTGCAGGAGAAAGTTACACAGCTTAGTGGCAGGTGGTGTGTAAAAGCCAGACCCAAGTGAAGCAGGAGGGCTAGACTACGAGAAATAATGACATTTGATTAATAAGCAGAGATCAGATCAGAGGAGGAAGAATAGTGCGATGGTTATTAAGGAGTGGCTGACAGTTGCATTTGGAAAAAGTTTATTGAAGAATTAGTGGGTCAGGGGACTATTTAGAAGAACCTAGGCATACAGCAGGGTTCTTGCAGCAAGAAGACAGAATTAAAAGTCACTTGGAAAACAACAGTAGGTATTAGGGAAAGTACCATCAATATAGTGACTGAAGTGAAGACTAGAGCCTAAGACAAGTCCAAGACAAAGACCTCACCCTTTCTGTTAGGAACTCCTCCCAGACTTTCTTGTGCCAGAGAAAGGATGAGGGAGAGAATAAGAGGTGGGGTGAAGGAGAAGCCCAGACAGAGACAGAAAAAGAAGGTGCACCTTCCTGTCTAGGAGAATTATGAAACTACCAAGGAAATTCTGAAAGAACAGGGTCAGCTGTCTCTGCTGCCACACTAGGGATCTCAAAAACTATGGCCTATGGTAGATTGGAAGCAACCACACCAAGATTCCAGCTACAGGATGAGGCCTCTTACCTGAACATTTCTAGCCTAAAACACCAGAAAAAAATGGAAACACCAAAACAGCAGAGTTCAAAGAAGTCATTTGGCATGGAGACAGAAAGGAAAGGTGACAGAGCCACATGCAGTATCCCTGAGGTCTCCTCTAATTCACTCTGAGGCTGACAGCTGGCACAGAGTCCAATTTGTTCCACTGCTCAGCCACATTCTTGGGCCTCCTAGATGCCAATGCCACCAGTTTTACAACGGCTCTCTTACTGAATAAAAGCTTTTATAAACCAAATGAAGTTGCTTCAAGTTTGCATTAACTGTTTACTTGTTGGCTAGGGAAATTTTTCACTGGTTAATCATTTACTTTTGTACAAAACAACCTTTATTTCTATCACATGATTAATAATTCTTCTAATGTCATACCCCAAATATATATCAAAGCCACAAGGACACACACATTCCTGAATCTGAGCATATTTTCTTCATGTGACTTTTGTAGGAAAGGGGACCAGTGGCCCCGAGGCTGGTAAGAGAACAATAATCTTATTATTTAGTAAAATATGCCACAGTGCCCTGAACCCAGCTCTTAGACTACTTCACTGATGACACAGGGCTGGAGTTTGGCCACCAACTCTGTGTAGCAACTACATACACCAGCCACCACAGAAATATTCTTTCTGGTCTGCAGGACAACTCATGAGGCAGGAATAATTATTGTCCCAATAATCTCACGAATCAGAAAGTAAGTCATTTGCCCTGGTGCCACATGGCTGTTGACACATGGTTCTACCATGGTTTCCTAACAAAAGTCATCTTCCCTTTCTTGCTTATCCAGTTTTGTTAGGAGTGGCCACGTGCCCAATTAAAGTATCCATTTCCAAGGCTGTTTTAAACAGCTAAGTCCTGGCCAGTTAGGTGTGGCAGAAGCTCCCTGACAAAAAACCAGGGCTCCAGTGGTGGTTTGCTGCCCTTCCCCTGCCTCTTGCCTGGAATGGTGACTGAAGAGAAGCCACCTGCCTGCTCCCCTCCAGTTATCCTCCTTGTTTTACCTATGGGTAGTATGCCTGTATGGCAGCTCAATTCAACTTTCAAGAGACATAGCAAGCAAGTTCAGTCAGGATTTCCATATAGGGTCAGTCCGCCTCTAACACCTGCAGCATCATTGGGTACCCACTACTTATACAGGGCCAGGTTAAAAGCTGTGGATAGCAAGCAGAGCAGGGGAATGAATGGGAAAGTGGGAAGAGAAATTTCCCACCATTTCCCACCCTACAGGCAAGACATCAATGACACATCAAAATTCAAATTGTTCTACCAATAAATAAGTCAATTATAGAAAATTTAAAATCGGAAAAATATAAACATGAAAAAAAATCTCCCTTCTAAATACGGCACTAACAAAATAAATCTAAGATTGGTAAAACCTAATATATAAAAATTTCATAGTGGATTTCATAGTGCATTATTATGCTTCCAGTCACTCAGTTTTAATACCCAAATAAAGAGAAGCTGGATAGTGACTGTGATTAACTGACGTGGCTTCTTTTTTTTTTTTTTTTCCAAGTCTGAAACTCATAATGACCCTTTTAAAAATAGTTCTAAAAGAGATTATTGTCAGACAACATTTAAAAATTCAATTTCCTTGTTGGTTTCCTCTCCTGCTCTTTAAATCCACAAATGGGTTAGCTGTGAAAGTAACAGTTTAAAAAGAAGTCTCCAGATAGACTGCATGCAAACCAAAGACTTGAAACCCAGAACCCCTCATCTAACACCCTACCCCCTGCATCGAGCTGAATTCCAGGTCACTGTGATTTTAACCTTGGCTGTACATGATGACAACCTGGACCCTACAACCACATGACAATAAATAATATTCTTAATAGGAAACTGCTGGGTGTGACCTAACAGGTGTTAAGCAAACCAAATCCGTGATTGTCAACATTTTTCACATAATAGCACACACAGGATACTAAAACCTACACTGCATGCTGGATAATGAGAGAAGGTTGTTCAAAACAGAGCCCAGAGACTCATCTCTCCAAAGGCAGCAGGGACCAACACCTCAGCAGAACAAGTTTCCAAACCAGGCAAGAAACTACAGCAAATTGAGCAGGGGGGTCAGAAAGCACTGCTCCCAGGTACCTGCACAGCTTGCCCATCTCCCCAAGGAGCAGATTTTGTCCATTTGCCTGAGTGCCCAGCTCTTTTTTGCAAATCCACTAGAACTACAGATTCCAATGTCAACCTAGATTTTGCACCACTTAAAATGTTAGTCACTCAGGGAGGAGAGAAAAGACACAATCCTTAAAAGTTCACTGTCACAGGAAAGTGGGTCTAGCCTCAGACACTTAGTAAGAACCCCTCTCACATGCCATTTGTGTACTATTCAAAACTGGAGAATCATTTCCACTTTTTTTTTTTGGTACTGTGGACTGAACCCAGAGGCACTTAACCACTGATTCATCCCCAGCTCTTTTTATTTTTTATTGTGAGACAGGGTCTCCCTAAGTTGCTTATAGCCTTGCTAAATTGCTGAGACTGGGACTTGCAGCCTCCCCAGCAGCCGAATTACAGGCATGTGTCACCATGCCCGATCCATTTCTACTTTCTATTTATTCTCACAAACATCCATGTTGCAATAAGAATACAAAGCAAACTAATTAACAAACTGTTGTTGTTTTTCTCAGTAGTAGTAATAATAATAATAATAATTGTAGGCAGAAAGTAAAAAATGCAATTTAATAACTCTGAAAAAAGCAACTCAGCAAAACAAAAACTATAAAAGCCCTCATGTACCCTCTTATTTCCATTTCTAAAATGTAGTCTAAGGAAATCAGTGATATTCATACAGATTTATGTAGAAGTATCTCATTTCATTACCAGCTCTTTATGATAAATTATGGAACATCTATTTGAACTACGGAATATACTACAGACCTTAAGACTCTTAATTTAAAACAATATTTAATGGCATGAAAAGGTTTATGTTGAAATGTTTGCCCCCTGGTTTTTATTTTATTTATTTATTTTTTTGTACTAGGATTTGAACCCAAGGGCACTTAACCATTGGGCAACACCCCCAGCCCTTTTTAATATTTTACTTAGAGATAGGGTCTCACTAAGTTGTTTAGGGCCTCACTAAATTGCTGAGGCTGGCTTTGAACTCATGATCCTCCTGCCTCAGCTTCCCAAGCCATTGGGATTACAGGCAAATTGATGGATTACAGGCACGTGTCACCACGCCCGGCTCATCAGATGTTTTTGTGCTTGTGAATCTGGGTCCTAGAGAGTACTAACCAGAACAAAGCTGCCACCATAGGCTTAAAGACTACAGGAGAAGTGGATATTTAGCAAAATGCACCATTACTTAGCAACAAGTTCTGATAAACAGTATTATGGGGGAAATTAAGGTATAATGAGAGAGAAGGGGTCTAATTTAGACTGGGAGATCAAAAAGGCTTTTCTGAATCACTGACATGAAGACAGCCATCAAGAGGGAGTGGGCATTGTCCAGGGGCGGGCAGCAGAGCAGTGCTGAGAACCTGATAAAGTCCAAAGGGCAGAGTAGGACTGCAGGGAAGGGTGTGGCCTGAGGCCACAGGCTCCAGAGCACCATCCTAAGAGCAGTGAGAAAAGTTTCCAAAAGGGAAATGGCTGACTCTTCCCTTTCCAGAATGCACTCTCCCTGGAGGAGGATACTGCACAAGGAAGGCCTGGGAGAGGGGCAAGAGAGATGGTGGAAGACACTGTAATTGCAGGAGTGAAGGCAGAGACCTGGGCCCCAAAGAGCAGGGAACAGCTAAAGAGGGGCTTTGGGAGGGAAATGACAGAAAAGAGTACCCAAGGGTGACAGGGGAGAGAGCAGGTCACAAACAACATGTGCAATGTGACACATTCTGTTATGAAAAATAAGTGTACACATTACATATATACACTGTTTTATAATGTATAACATTATACGCATTTTTTATTAGAAAAAAGGTAGCCATTTTTATACCCAAAATGTTAAGAGTGAGCGTATGTAGGCTGAAAAAACTAGTCTGAATTTTCTTCTTATCCTGTTCTATATTTTCCAAACCTACACAAGGAACACACTTTAGTAGCTAATAAACACTGTAGAGTGAGAGTAGGACACAGAAAGGTATGACCTACTTGTGTCTTGTCAAAGTAATCTACTTTTCAAAAAGTATGTATTTATTTACATTTTTTTGCAGAGCTAGGGATGGAACTCTGGGGCCTTGCACAGGTAGGCAAACACTGTACCACTGAGCTGCACTCCCAGCCCTAAGGTAATTTTAAATCCTACTTTAAAAAGGTACACAAGTTTACCTTTTGGCAGGGTCAAATTTGATTCCAAAGGCATTAAAAAAAGAAGTGGAAAAAAAAAAAAAAAGAGTGGGGAAAAGCCAAGGAACTGCTACACCCAAAAGCCATTGTGATAGGACTTCCTGTTAAATTACTGACATTCCTAAACCTCAGTGTTTCTTTCTTCCTTCAATTAGTATTTCAGGGCAGTGTGAGTGGTCATTCACACCAAAAAGGGGTTCCCTTTCCAGAGAAAGGAGGAAGAGGAAATGTGTATGTTGCCTAAATTTCTTTACTCATTAGCAAAAACCTTTTATTTCAGTGAAACAATCCTGGGATGGGATCCTACCAAGACAAAGAAACAGTTTAGTGCTAATGTTTCTCTAGGTCTTTTCTCTATAGTTTTCTTGATAATGCCTATTGTTAGAACTAAACAGAATAAATCTAAGAGCTGCCTTTCAGTTAAACATTTATTCTATATTTATTCTATTGTCAGAGAGAGCTTTTACCTGGATTAGTTATGGATCATCTCTGCTTCAGTTTTTTGTTTTTTGTTTGTTTGTTTGTTTTCTGCAGTGCTGGGGATTGAACCCAGGGCTCCGTGAATGCTAGGCAAGCATTCTACCAGAGTCACATCCCCAGTCCTCCTATAGCAAATATTCCCAGAGAAGCAGCTGGGAGACCTTCAGGCACACAGGGATAAACTCCAGGATCCAGTCCTCCACAGGAGTGAAAGTGAGATAAGAAAGAGCCCAACCTGCCGACACAAGGCCTGTGCATCCACTGCTTATGACTTAGATGGCTATGAAGTCTAAATAGGAACAGTTCATTTCCAAGGGAAGCATAACAAAGATCCAATGGTTAAAAAAATAATCATACTAAACTGAGCCTTAAAGATACCAGAATCCAAACAGGAGGAAGATGCTTTGAAGAGGACCTGAACAGCCAACAAAACTGGTATGTGGAAAGAGTTCCTGTTATGGTTTGGATGTGAGGTGTCCTCTAAAAGCTCACAAGTGAGACAATGCAAGAAGGTTCAGAGAAATGATTATGAGAGACTTAACCCAATCTGTGAATTAACCACCTGATGGGATTAACGGAATGGTAACTGAAGGCAGGTGGGATGTGGCTGAAGGTGGGGCATTAGGGGCCTGGCTTTGGGGTACATATTTTGTATCTGGTGAGTGGAGTCTCTCTGCTTTCTGATCATCATGTGAGCTGCTTCCCTCAGCCACACTCTTCTGCCATAATATTTGGCCTCACCTTGAGGCCCAGGGAATGGAGCCTGCTGTCCATGTATTGAGACCTCTGAAACTGTGAGTTTCCAAATAAACTTTTCCTCCTCTACAATTGTTCTGGTCGGGTCCTTCAGTCACAGCAGCAAAAAAGCTGACTAAAAAGAGTCCTCAAATAAATGAGTACAAAGGGGTATCTGGGAGAAGGTCATGCTGAACATCCTTATTAGAGAGAGCTCACTGGTATTGGGGAATTAGGGAACATGTGCTGTGGACCAGAATCTGTAGCTGGAGCAAGAGGGGGCATCGAGAGCCAGCAAGGTCTGTGCATGGGTCCAACGAAGTGAAAGGAGAGGGAATAAGTGACAACAGAATACCCCAATGGACATAAGGGAAAGGGGGAAAAGACATAGCAAATGGAAACATGGAACCTGAAAAGGAAGCAGTCATCCAGCAACAAGACAGTGATGAACACAGGATAAATCAAAGCCATATCTCCGAAAGACCACCCTCAGGGAGTAGCGCACTGACTCCTTCCTCTCAGACCTGCACTTGTTTTGTGTGAGTAACAAGCAAGTATAACAAGCACTCAGCACACAGGTCAACTCACAAGTGCTCAGGTGGGACAGGACACTGTGTGAGTCACCCCCTTGACACTCTCCCAACTGGAGATCCTCTAAAACACTAGGACACTGACTAGACCCCATCTCAAATGACTGCTATGCAGTTCTGATGAGATAATACCTGGCAAGTGCTTAGAATGGTACCTGGCACACAGGCATCTACAAACACCAGGGCTGTTCCCATGTGAAACCCACAGCACTGGAGCCTCATGCCATACCCACTTGTGGTGCTATGTAAATAACTTGTATGGTAGGTGGAGAAACATTTTTTTCTGCCCTTTTGGCTTAAAAATGCATTAGACTTCCTTTGCTTATTAACCAGATCCATCCCCAATTCCCTGGGTGCAATGATCATTTTCCAGGGTGCCTGCCTCTGAATGCACATCCCAATTACTTGCTGTCTTCCTTCTGCCAAATTTGGTTTGATAAAAACACTTTGTTTATATTCTCCCTATCCTCATTCCATTAAATATTTAAGTCACTTAAACATAGACAATAAAGTGGAGGAGAACTGGATTAAATCGGGATTAGGAAAATCATAGCTGACACAGAAATTCAGGACCAAGAAAATGGATGAATGCTGAGCCACAAGCTGGGCACCTCTCGGCAGATCACAAGACAGGTTGTCAGAGAAGAAAAAGCCTGCTGATTTCTCAAGGGAAGCAAAAGCATTTCCTAGTACTCACATCTGGAAGAGATTTCTCACGCAAGTCTTCCTCTAGGGGACACAACCTGATAAACTGCTTTGCTATTCTAAGGGGTCCCAGAGCCATGGGCCAGACCCAGAAGCTACTGCTTTGGATCCTCACTCCCACAAGACCTCAGGCACCACTACACCACTAAGTACAGTGAGCTCAGCAACGCCTCTGTGCCACGGCATGAGGTACCCACCTGTTAACCCACTGCAACTCAGAAAACACAAGCCACTGCTTCTGAGGAACAGAGAAACACTACGCACATTAACATTACTGCAAATCAGTGCTTTTAAAAACCCTGAAGAGTGACCTATGTGATCCTGCAATGTGTGTAATCAGAAAAATGAGAGAGTACACTCTATGTATGTATGATCTATCAAAATGTATAAATGCATTCTACTGTCGTGTACAATTAGGACAAATAAAATAAAAAAATTTTTAAAAAACTCAGAAGAGAAAAACCTGGAAATATGATTTGAAACCATAAAGATTAAAAGAAAGAGAACTGAATGTTATCAGGCAGTAAAGTAAAAGCTAAATTTAAGTGATTACTTACGACAATAACAAGTATCCAGTGATACAAAATATGAAACTTGTAATAAAAAAACTCAACATTCCAATTCCTCAAAGCTATATTTAAAGAGCAGCTCCTTCCTTAAGGAATATTAACCTACTGGCCTAGTTTCTTTTTACCTACAGGAATTTTCATAAGTCTTCAGTAATTTATGGGCAAATGATTTATGACTATCATGTTATTTGACACATACATTATATCATCACATAGAAAATAAAGTCACGTTTTCCAGAAATTTTCGCTTTTTAGACATTTTAATTTAAAATAAACCCATACATGCTAGTTACATGGATATGCTTAATATGTGAAAATTCACCTGGCTGTAAGCTTACAAATCATACCTTTTTAATGCCTTTATTTATTTATTTACATTTTATGTGGTGCTGAGGATCGAACCCAGTGTGCCTCACACAGGCTAGGCAAGTGCTCTACAACTGAGCCACAACCTCAGCCCAAATTATTCATTTTTGTAAATATAAAATTTACTTTAATAAAAAGTTAAAAATAAAACATCTTTATAAAGATGTGTATATGCACGCACAGTAAATAAGATTCTGCATGTGAAAGCAGGTGCCACCGCTAGCACCTGCAAGACCTTGGGAAAACAAGGCACTTACTGCCACTCTGATGAATACAGTGATTTAAAGTTAGCACTTAAATTCAAAATGCAGGAGAACAAAACTGCCTCTGAATTAAAACTGCATCTAATACAACAGGAGACAAAGGGGGAAAAGGTACAAAGATAGAAATTTTCTTTACCTATTATACTGGAATTCTAATAATCCGACAGATGCACGCAGCTTCAGATGAACCACTGAGCTTTTTCTCACATTATTTGGCTCACATAATGACCTTCCTACCCCAAATTTTTTAAGGCAAATACCCTTGTCTGAGTTGGAAGGCCTGGGTGGAGGTGCAGCTAGACACTGAACTGACTGAATAATTTCAGAAGCATTAAATATGGCAAATGGAGCCCTTTCTGCTAGCAATTAACATAAATTAAATGTTGATGGGAACTTCGTTGGTATCATAATCCTTAATTTTCCCATATTTCTATTTTACCACATAAGAAACAGTATTACTTCATTAATTATTGCA
This sequence comes from Sciurus carolinensis, assembly GCF_902686445.1. Classification (NCBI taxonomy): domain Eukaryota; kingdom Metazoa; phylum Chordata; class Mammalia; order Rodentia; family Sciuridae; genus Sciurus; species Sciurus carolinensis. The sequence goes on along the minus strand of NC_062217.1, from coordinate 85,426,831 downwards.
CTGTAATTATCATTAGATTTTTACCCTGATAAGATCCCACCTGTACTTTGGATTATTTGCTTGACTTGTTTCTTTTTCTCATTGCTGAAATACAACTGAAAAGAACACCAGGGCTCTGGTGGCCTCTTTTGTTTGCAACTGATTTACAGGAGAAGATTTTAGGCTTTGCTATTGGTCTGAAAGTCCCTCCGCATGTTTCCCTAGGACTGCTCCTTCCCTATTTTCAAAACCACTGTGTTCTGTTTGTCAGGGAATAGCACTTGGCAGCATATTTAACTTCATACTTTCACCATGAGCAAGGTCATGCCTTTGCTGTCAGCTTCCACAGCTAATACACCACACCACATTGCTCATGATCCTGTCCTTCACAAACTCAACTCAACCTAACAATGCTAGCTAGACGCTAGTTAATCCTAGCATATCCCCAAGTGTCAGGGAAGCCCCCTACAAAATAGCAGGATTTGTTTCACAAACATCATCCAAGTAGTGTCAGTTTTCTCCAACACAATGAGGACTGAGATGTCTTTGAAAACAAAAGATGACACTGTTAGCCTTTTCCTAAAACTGCGATGCCTGGGGTAGGTAATTAGGTTATTTCTAGGAAACTAAAAGTGCTTTCACCATCCTAATGTGCTTTGAGCATGAAGGCAGCAAAACTACTTTGTTTATTTCCATTTTGTAAAATTGTGATTTTTTAAAGATGATAGGTGGAAATATAAAGCACTGGCTTTCATAAGTCATTTCATAATACAATCATAGTTTTGCTAGTTACATTTTACTAAATAATTTATACTTGGTTTGATACTAATTTCATTTATATTGTCCTGTTCAACTTTTATTTTAGTTAGGTATGTGCACTGTTAAGGAATCATAAGCATATGGCTATAAATTGTGTATTTATGATGCCACCTTCGTTAATGTATTCTTTACTTCTCTGCAACTGAGAAGGTTTAAAGCGTACATTTTGATTTCTCAAGCCTTTTCTGGCTTTTCTCATTTTCTGCATATAGTTACATCTCCTACTTTGTGTAGATACATTGCTTTTTAAAATAGGAGAAAACAGCATAGCCAATGCATATTAACCAACACTTCTAAAAAGAGTCTAAAAAAGTACATGAACCAAAAACAAAATAAGGGAAGCTAATCCCTTCCCCATGATAACTCAGAATAACCCCAAATAAACCCCAGAAGAAAAGGCTAGTTAGGAAAGCCCTTCTGGTCATCTTAAGAACAGAACTGGGCTGGAGTACACATAGCTCAGTAGTAAAGCACATGCTTAGCATGCCTAGACCCTGTGTTCAATCCCAGGGACCTAAAAAGAAAGAATAGAACAGAAAATACATGGGGGACAATTTTGGGAGAGAGTTCAGAAACTTCTGGATCTTGCCTGAAAAGAAAAAGCATCTAAGGACTATTTTGGAGACAAAGTAGAGAACAGTTCAATGATGCATAAAAGAGCCCTGAATTTTTAACCTCAAGACACTTCAAAGCCTTCGAGTAGCTGCCAAGGTATTCTGGCTGCCTCCAATATCCTCCAAGTGGGCTCCTCACTGTAACCACCCCCAGGGGAAGCCAGAGGAGATTTATGCCTACCTGGTCACATCCTGCATTCACCAATTCCTGCAGCATTTGCCGGTTTACTTCTGCAGCCGCGGAAGTGCCTGATTCATTGGCAAAAGGCAACAGAGAATATCTGATTTCCCTGAGTGCTTTCTGATAAGGTCCAAACTTCGGGGTGGTTCTCATCTGCTGCTGCCTGGTGGCATCCTTGCTCCCCAGGACTTTGGAATCCAGGGAAGTATCACTGTTTGGTCCCACGGGCAGCCCCTGAGCCGAAGACTTGGATGGCTGCTTTAACCCCTCACGGATCTCTTGAAGTCGCTGCCGGCTATTCCCAGAATAAGTTGTGGCAGGAAAAGTCTTTGGCCTCATTGTTAGTCCAGTTTCCTTTTACCATAAATACAATCTTCTCAAAGTGTTTTATTATTTTAAAAAAATAGTCAATAGAATCAGTTAGTTGTAAACATACTTTCAAAACAATTTCCTTTTGAAAATTTTCTTTCCTTCAATTTTTGTAATTCCTATAAAGAACCTAAAATTCTCCAGAGTCTTCATTTTGAAGACCATCATCACTCTCTGAAAAAGAAAATAAATGGGAAAAAAATGTTCATTTGTAGTTTTCACATAATGTTAATGCTACTTTGCAGAAATGGATAGTGATCTTTGAAATATTCCACCGGGAGATAAGAAAGAACAGCACTGCTTTCATAGATGACCAAAATACTCTTCAGCTCTGGTCAAAATACATGACATCTGGGGCTGTCCCAAGATGTTTCCTGTAGCATGTAGTCTGCAATCAAGTAAATCTCCATAAATATCCAACTAAGGACAAGAACAGTAGTCTCAACAATTGATAACACATTTAAAATACTTCATCATGATAAAATTTCATTTTGAAAGCCACGACTTGAGTATTTAGGGCTAAATTTTCTACATGACTTCTGGTTTGTTCCTAAAAACAAATCAAGTCCTGGTCCACACCCCTCATCCTATGGCTTTACCCACCTCTCTGGGATGATGGTCCTTACCTATCTTTGGAAATGTTTGTTGATAAAGCTTCCCAACTTTCCTGTGACAACACCGATCTTGTCATATTACAGGTGTCCTATACTGCAGTTGAAAGAAGTTTCCATATCATGTATTATGAGACTGAAGGTAATGACTTCCTTGATTTTTACAAGGTGTACACTTAACATTTTGACCTGAATAGCAACATAAAAATATCTTTCTTGCAGAAATTGATACCTATGTAGAAAGGGACTGGGCACATGGGAGTGATTTTGTTCTTGGACTGCACTGTGCCCACATTAACAGCAAGTAGCTGTATCATATAAGTTACCAGTGTAGACCATCTACCACTCCAGCATGGAAATGGTCTCCTTATACATAGCTAGACGTCACAAAGGCACTTTTCCAAGGTGAAGTGTACTTACCCCAGGCCTAATTCATCAACTACTCTGCTGTTCTTTCATTCAGAAAACAAAATCCAGCCTAATTCCCTGACAGTACCCTTAGCAGCCAGCTCTGGTCACCTGTCAGTCACACCAAATTGGATGAGTCAGTTAACCTCCCTCACTCAGCACTCTGGGATATGCAACAGAGTCTAGACTTGGAGCAGTGTGGTGCTAAGTACTGAGTAAGATGATACATGTGATCCAATCTACAGTACTGTCAGTCTCAGGATGGTTTGGCTTAAATTTTTTTAATTTTATGATAATGTAAAAGCAATATGCATTTAGTAGAAACCATACTTGGGATTTTGACTCTGGGTCTATCCCCAGGCTAGCGATATGCAGTCTGATCCTCTCTTGATGCTAGGCAGTGGCAGTAACCCTGTTCCCAGTCAGCTTGCCATCTTGAGGGGAAATCAATGATGTAATATGGTGTGCTGTGCTAGTATGTTTGGCAGGTGAGGTGGATCGAATGCTTTTTCCATTGAGAGTACTTCCAACTTATGATGGGCTTACTGGGACTTAACCCCATGAGCCTTCAGACCTGAAACAAATGAAATTTTCATATATTTCACTGAGCAATTACTTCATAACCAGCTATCCTAACCAGCAGGGATGCCTATGGTGGTAACGGCAGAGCAGATGCCCCTAAGATAATACAGAAGTTTAGTGGCCTGTTCCCCTTCTGCATATTCATCTTGTTCTCACCTTACCCACCTCCTTACTCCACAGAACTCAATAAGCAAACTTTGAGGATAATCACTTTGAGTTTTAATGAACAAAGAAAAACTGATCCAAAAAAGGCATCTCTTAAGAGGTCAGGCAGGGGGCTCTGAACTTTTAGGTTCAGTTAGTAACTTTGTAACTGAAAAATGGGACTCTGCTTCACGGACATTTTCATGTGGGAAAAAGTTAGTATGCGTAGCTAATATTTATCCAGTATTTACTATATGCCAGGCACTGTCCAAAGGGTTTTACATGAAATTATTTATATGGATCTATTACATAACCATCTACAATAGGAAACACTAAGAAATGAAATTAAAATTACTATTGCTTTCTTGATGGGGGCAGTGGTCTTAAAAGTTTTATTGTTCACTTTCTCAGTGTAACTGAGAGAAGACTCCATTTAGAAGGTAAGAACCAGACTAACTTTTACAACATAAAATCCTTATCTTAATGCACAACTTCTATTATTTTGAAGTCACTGAGAAGACTGTGTAATTCTGTATAGATAGTGAGCTATTAGACTCAGGGACAGCTGAGGTTCCCCTGAGACTGGGGTTGGCTGTGACCCAGAAGCCCAGAGCTCTGTTTAATTGGTGTAAAATGGGGCATATTGCAACCACGCTCATTTCCAGTGACTTCGTGGTCTGAGCATCTGTTTCCAAAGACCTAACTTTCTAAAACCATAAGCTCAGATTCCGACAAAAACGGAGGGATTCTCAAAAGCCTGCCAAGCACATAGGGAGGATCCCAGCCCTGACTCGGATGCCTGGGAATACATGAAGAGTTATTTCTTTCCCAGTAGGAATTCACACTAATCACTTGGTTTCCAATCTTTCATTTTCTTTCCTTTCTTTGAAAACTAAAACGCAGAAGACACAAGCATACTCCCTTTACAACAAAGGCTAGTGCAAGGGAGGGGCCTGATATATGCAGGGAGGTGTCCTCCTAATCAAAACGTCTAAATTCCCCCACCACCCACTCCTCTACCCCACATCCACCACCATCTATCTTGCAAATATATATTAAATGCCGACTAAGAGTCAGGCACCAACAGAAAGAGTACACAATCTCCTCTTCTGCAAGTTTTACAGTTGAGAGGTGAAGGTGAGGCATAAATAAACAAGGTCAAAAACAGAAACAAAAAAAGATGTCCAAAAGGAAGGGGAAAAGCAATTAAAGGATGGAAGAGTGAAGGAGAATGTCAGAAGAAGCTGTGAAATAGAGATAATCGAATCTGAGCCCTGGGAAGAATGGAATTCCAGCTGGAGGGCAGACACAAAGAACAGAGGAATGTGATGCCTACAGGCTTCGGTCACCACACTCAGCTCAGAGGGGAAGGGGATCTCCTGGGTTGAAACCACAGAGGGGGACAGGGGCTCAGTCTGGAAAGGTCCTCGTGGCATGTCAAGATTGGAGCTCAGTGCAGAAGCTGGGGAGCCACTGTCTGTGGTTAAGCTTTGGAGGGACCTGGCCAGAACTGCCCTTCAAAGAGTTGAGTCTAGAACCTGAATGAATGGATGAGTCCAGACAAAGGACAGATACTAGGTTGTGGAGCAGCAACCCCAGGGAGAGAGTGGGGGCTCCAGAATCTCATCACACCATGGCCAGAGGAACAAAGGGAGGGGAGCCATGAGCATCCAGGACATTTACCCAGCCAGTGGACTGTCTGCTCACTGATGAGATGGAGTCATCAGGTGAGGGAATGGTCAAGTCCCTCCCAGCAGATGTTCCTTGAGGGAGTGGCAGAATGTGACAGCCTTATTTTGCTACCAAGTGACACCAGCAGACTGCAGAGAAGGGCAAGCTGCTCATCCACTCAGCTATGAAACAGCAAGCGCCACAGGAGACAATCCAGGATGAAGAAAAAGAGCCATGAGAAAGTTCCACATTAAAGCCAGGAGGAGGGGATGCCCTCTGCTCAGTCACATCAGTAGAGGAAGGGGACACAGGAGCAGCTGAAGGAGGCCTTGGTGGATTCTGAGGTTTCAAAGCTCTCTCTGGAATTTGCTCTAAAAAAGGGAAGTTGCTGAAAGTTGAGAGGAGCAGTGAGGCTTTGGTGGGGAAGGGTGGAAGTGGGGACAATATTTTACTTAAGTGTAAGATATGTTGTAAAGTGCATAAATCAGAAGGACACACATCCACAGAGATCACACTCTTATGAAAACAGCAACCATGGCAAGAGGTGTACTGTTCATTACTACAACTGCAGAAACTCACAGCCCCCAACAGATCCATGCCTTAAAGGAAACCATCTTAGTGACTTCTAACACCAAGGAGTCCTCTGACCAGTCTCTGTACTTTACATCCATGGAATTAAGTTTCATGGTTCATTTTGTTTGCTCACTCATACCCATGATATATAGCAGCAGCTGTCATTCTTCATTGCCGAGTACTATTCAATGTACGACTCTACCATAACCTATTGGTACATTCTGCCCCTGGTGGACGAGGAGTCTGTTGCACATGGCGCATGCTGCCTTTAAGGCTGCCATGGTGTAAGGTACTGAGCTGTGAGGTATTGAGAAGTGACTGGTCAATTTCCAAGACCTTGCTTCCCCATCACATCAAATACTTTCTGTATAGTTACTGGCAGAGCCCATGGTGGCTGGTGGGGCAACTTTGTGAGATGAGAACAAGGCACCCCTTTCTCAAATAAATCTGGCATGTTGATCTATTACTGTACAACATAAACAACTCTTGCCTGGGGAGCGTTTCACATAAGCTGCATATGCCTACAAATTGATGCAAATAGGGTCCTTGAGAGGTGTACAACCTGAACACTCATACAAGATGGCCCTCTTATTAGGTTCTGAGCATGGAGAAAACAATGACCAACCTCTGACTGAAGGTGTTTGTACTTTAAGAAGGGGAGGCAGACAAGAGGCAGACAAGAAAATCAATTATTTAAATACAATATAATATATGTGACAACCAGTTTGTCTGAAGAATTATAGGGATCTGAAACAGACTGTGTGGAAGACAGAGTAGTAACTGGATTCAATAGCAAGGGGTAGAACCCATAGGATGATGGGTGATGATCACTGAGGGGACTAGTCTGAAAGCTGGAGAAGGTGTTTCAAGTTTGGAACAGTCAACGGTGGTGCCCTTCTCTGAGTCATATGGACGGTGGGGACCACCAGCAAAGCAGTTTCTGCTGTAGAGGAGGGGCAGTCACCAAAGATGAGGACCCAGTTGGAAAGCCTTGTTAAGAAAATGGGAGGCTGGGGATATAGCTCAGTTGGTAGAGTGCCTGCCTCACAAGCACAAGGCCTGGGTTCAATCCCCAACACCACAAAAAAAAAAAAAAAAAAAAAGAAAAGAAAAGAAAATGGGTGTTTAGTACCAAGCAGCAGCAGGTGAAAGGTCAAAGGCCTGGGCCTGTCCCTAGTTCGTGCACTGGGCTCTAGGTGGTTTGGACATGCCGCCTGACCTCCCTGCCCTTTAGTCTCCTGCTTGGCCTAAAACTTCGCTTTGTCTGACAGAGCTGCCCTGAGGGTCGCACATGGTGCTGCCTGGGAACTCACTCTGGATCTACAATGCATGATACATGGCCAATTATGAGCATTACTAATTGCTACACTTTGGATCTAGAACATCCTCTGAAGGCCCTTGTGTTAAAGGTTTGCTACTCAGCTTGGTGCTACTGGGAAATGGAGGACCCTTTAAGAGGCAGAGTCCAGTGGGGGGGGGGGGTCTTAGGTCACTGGCGGTGCAGCCTTGAAGGGGATAGTAGGATCCCAGACTCTTCCTCCTCCTCTTTGCTTCCTGGCTACCGTAAGATGAACCGCTTCCTCTGCAAAGCACTCTTGCCATGATATGCTGCCTCACCACAGGCCCAACAGCAATGGAGCTAACCAACCATGAACTAAGATCTCCAAAACAGTGAGCCAAACTAAATCTTTTCTCTTTTAAGCTGATTACCCTCAGATATTTGGTTACAGTATTGCAAAGTTAATAGCTAATTAAGATTCAGAATAGGTTAGGCAAAAAAGCTAGAGATAAGGTCAGGAGATAAGGCCAGGGCAAAATTAAGATGGGCTTCATGGAAAAGATACCAAACTGAATGCACAAACAGGAATTTCATGCTCACTCCAACTGAGTATCAGTATTTGAGAATAATGCTAGAAAGTTAAAATCACTCCCTTTGTGTTTTAAAGAGAAAAGCAGAAAGAAGAGGAACAGGCTCCAGTTGTTAGACTGACTAAAATGTGTATGTGCTGCCAGGTGCCAAGTTGCTCAGGTTTGAGCAGTATCTGAGCCTCAGGAACTGACCATGGCCCCTTACCAGGTCTAGTTTCATTCTGCAACTCTGCAAGTTCAAAATAACAGGTCCTTCCTTACCTCAAAAACTCAGGGGGGTGGGTGGTTGTGGCTCCGAGGTAGAGTGCTCACCTAGCATGAGTGAGGCCCTGGATTCAATTCTCAGCACCACATATCAATAAATATAATAAAAGGCCCACTGACAACTAAAAATTATTAAAAAAAAAAAAAAAGAACTCAGCAGGACCCTTCTCTCTGCTAGGTAAAAATAACCCCACCACCATTAGCCAGCCTGATTCACTCCTACTCCTAGATTTTCAGCTCAAAACCCCTGCTGTAGAACAATCCTGACCATGTGTCCTAAGGGATCTACTGTTCACTCAGTCCTTCCTATAGCACAGTCACTGCAGGTAAGGCTGACTGGGCACGGTTCCTCTTGAATGACCTGAGCTGTAAGATGGAGAAAGCAGAAGCATTCTGTTTGGTTACCCCATTAGCTGCCTGGCCTAGAGCACACAGGCCTGTGGTACATCTGCTGAATGAGACACATGACCACACTGGGGCTGAAGCCTGTCACCCTGCAGTCCAAGGTGGTGCTACAGGAGAGTGTGGAGCACAGTGCCATGCATCCATAGAGGAGCTTTCTCTGAGGTTTATCACACAGGTCTAAATGAAATGGGCAGGAGGAAAGGACATGCAGAACTGGTATAAAAAAGCCACATGACTATGGCACATTATTCAGCCATCAAAAGGAAGTTCTGTCATCAGCTACAATGTGGATGGATCTGAAGAACCTGGTGCTAGTAACAGCCACAAATGACAAGTATTGTATGAGCTTACTTAACGTGGGTTACTAAGAATGAGCTGATTCAGAGAGACAGGAGAATAGAGGTTACCAGGAGAGAGGGGTTAGGGAGTTGTTATTTAATGGGTTGATGAAAAAGTTTTAGGGATAGACAGAGGTAATATCTGCAGCAATGACATGAATGTTTAATGCCACTAGACTAAATTGCATACTTATGAATGATTAAAGAATGTAATACTTATTTTACCTCCATTTAAATAAAAATGGGAAAAAGAAGTTACCTAACTATTCATGTTTAGGTAACTCATGTTCAAATAATGGTTCCCCTTCTACACAGCTTCACAAATAAAAAGACTGGCAAAGTTCCCAACCAGAGTGACATCTGAACTCTGGGGGTGCTGCACACTGCACTCCACTGTTACCTTCTAGCGAGTCCTGCTCCTGGAGTACCTGCATGCCTGCAAACATTCCAATCATAAAACCTAAGGCAGGAGAGCCTTGTGTTGGTGTCAGTATTTATGCATGAGCTAAGAAATACCAGGTGCTATGCCCTTATACAGCAGCAGGGCCAGGAGTCTTGGTTTTTCTTTCTTTCCTCTCCTCCCCCACATTCTTATGAAAAATCTCAAACATACAGAAAGGTTGAGAGGATTAGTCAATGACACCCCATAAACCTACCACCTGGTTTTCTTCAGTGTGCAGCCTTCTGGGAACCCCAGGACTGGTCTTAGGAACACCCCAGGGTTTGTCCCTATCTTCTCAAGAGAGTATGTAAAACAGCTATGATAAATTGTTCCTACCAAAATAATCTAGAAAGGATAAAACTTCCCTTCAGTTTCATAAATAGTGAAAGTACTTTCCAGTTTGAGACCTTGTGTTTTAAACTTTAGTTTGAAGGCAGGTGATTTCATGGCCAAATTATGAACTTCTAAAAGAATTTTCGTGAGAATACTCATCAGTCAAATTAATACTATGGCTGGAGATGAGCTACTTTGACATACTCCACCATTTTACTAAGGTTTGACTTACAGAAAATTTTCAGGAATGTGGACTTTCAGAAACAGGGATATTAACTAAAGTAAATCTAATTTTTGAAATTTCTTTAGCATCATCAATTGATTTAAATACGCTTTAAAAGAAACTACAGGACTTTGGAATTTTAAAGCTGTAACAACTTATAAAACAAAAACACCTCATTGTCAAATCTGGAGCTGACTATCAAATTCCATGCTTAGCATAGGTGGCTTAAGTAAATAATGTGAGAGTAATATTTTAAGTATCCCTTTAATTTGGTCCTACCAAACCCATTTCCAATCCTCCATCCAATCCTGGAAAATGCTATCAGATGTTCAAAAATTTTTATTCTAATTCTCCTAGTACTTCAAACCCTCACAAGCTGCCAAACACACATCAAGCACCAATAGTAGACCCAACCTAACCAATGTCCCAGGGGACCCATGCTAATGACACACATCAGCACTTTTTAAAAAGTATTTCTTGGACCTAAAATTCAAGTTATTATTTAAATCATATCCCTACTATAATTAACTAGCAAAGCTGAAACTAAATCAGGCAGACGGACCAGGCCTCAAGCCAGATGCTGAATGTCAGAATTATAAACCACCATGCGGATGTACCACTCTAGCATGGTCCAGGCCAGGAAGCCACAGGCTAAGGGCTACCCTGCATAATGAGGGTCTTTGAGGAAAGCAGTGACTGCATTCCTCTGGGGATTTAGGAGAACACTCTAGAACTCCCACTCTCCCATAAATAGTTCCATCACAAAGCCTGGGGGGAAGGGGGAGATCAGCAGTGTAACAGGTATGCCGGACACTGTTAAGACATTGTGAGCTTTCATGGGGAAAACAGGGATTTGCCTCTAAATAAGCTTACAGTGGGTGTGCAGGGAGGGGGGAGATCACCATATTCTCTGTTGGATAGCTTTGTATGTGGTACTTGTATAATACAAATCGTGCAAAAATCAATGATAAATAAAAGGAACCATAAGGTGTTTGTACTCAAGATATCTCAAGTGAGTGACCAGGTTGAAGTTAAGTTTATTATTAGTTCTGTGGAGCATTCTTAACAGTAAGCAAGGGAACAGGATGGGTCTCCTTATAGTCAAGGCCATACCCAGCGGTAGCAGCAGCAGGGGCGGGGCGGGGGGGGGGGTGCTTTCCATCTCTGAGAAAGTCCTGCCCTCTCTGTACCTCAGAGTTTCAGATATGCTCCAAGGAGGGAGTTGGAGGACCCATTCCATTTTAAAAGTGCTGCCATGGACATAGGTATAAACACTGTGACTGCCCCCAAGAACTCCTCCACACGTTTATTTCTATGGAGGAGCACTCTTCAGGAAGGTGTTGAGATTATTTGGAGAAAGCCTTCTAGAGAAAGGATGTTTCACCAAAATTGGAAAGGTTGAAGGGCTATGATTTGATGGAGGAAGTGTGAAGCTATTCTTGGAGTCTGGAACTTCCTGTAAAAAGGCTCAAACGCAGAAAAGAAAAATGATCAGGCAGACAATTGTTGGGGAGGGGGTAAGTGCTGTCTAGGGACATTTAATGAAAAAGCAGGAGTGAGACGCAGGAGGTAAGATGGAGTTAATTAGTAATGGAAAGTGCTGGCCCTTAGCATTCCAGTTCAAGATAACCGCCTGAATGCAATGAAATTTACTATTCCAAACTGAGACCTACTCCATTCAAAATCCAATTTACACTCTCTAAGACCTTACCATCCTGATTTAGGGTTTATAGGGTCTGCCACAGTATCATAACCATCAGTGTAAACAACAAATACAAATCAATGCTATGAAATACAAGATTTTCCATTCATCCTCCAGAAAAAAATCCTATGTATGTCAAATATTGGCACAAGAACAAAAAGCATTTAACTTAAAAGAAATCACTTGTCACAATTAAGTTGACAGGGTCTAGACCATAACCAACATAAAGTCTTTGCAGAGAGAAGGGCAAACATTAAGTAATGCCCAACTTCCACCCTAATTTTAGCATCACCACCAATTATTTTTATTTACAACATTGCTTTGTTTTATTGATACTTTCAAACTGAAGCAATCAATCAAATAACATTTGCCTTAAAAATACAGGAAAAAAAGGGGGGAGGGGCTGCCTTCAAACTCTGGGAGCCCTTCAAAGAGGGCGCATTGACCTAGCATACAATGGGATCAATGCCCAGGACTTGTGCAATTTGGAGGCCTCCTCTGTCCAGAGAAATTACTAAGCAATAGGTCTTTTTTTTTTTTTTTTTTTTGTATAGGGGTTGGGGGGAGATTGAACCCAGAGGTGCTTAACCACTGAGCCACATTCCCAGCCCTTTTAAATGTTTTATTTAGAAGGCAGAGTCTCAAGCCTGATTCATTCTGTGGGTCAGGATTTTTACCCTTTTTTAGAACAGATTTGCAATCAAGAAAAAAATGCATTGATTATTTTCTGCATTTATTCAAGTCCCCTATTTTTAAAAGGTCAGTAAGGAATATTGCTTTCAAGTTTCAGGCTATTAAAAACATGAAATGAATACAAAAGCAGCTTTTCAAAAGTTGTATTCGTCTGGTTTTTTTTCAATACAAAACACCACACCCCCACTCCATGCTCAAAGCTTCACTAAATCCTTCCTATATGTTTTGAATGAATTGATCAGCTTCAACCCCCACCCCACCCTCCTGTGGGTTTTAGGAGCCCAGGGCTGGGTTATTTACAACACAGCATTTAAAATAACAAGTGTTTTTGTTATTTTAAATCCCTCCCACAAACGCTGTGATTTGCGAAGGAAAAAAATATGTACAGTTCCAATTTACATTTATGAAACTATTTTAAACTAGATCAAGAAACTAGAAAAATCACTTCCAGTTCTACAAATGATTCTAGTAATTTGCCTTAATATTTTTACATGATGTTCTCTGTTCAGGTACCATTTTACATTGCTTAATATTTTGGAATTTATTAATTTCAAAGGAATACTGGTAGATTCATTCGGCAGTGTTTTCTATACTTAGATAATGAGAAAATTTTTGAGAGGTTGAATAACAGAATGGCTTGTTTATTACAGTTAAAACAGTCTTTCTGAATAGTCTGCATTCTTATTTCGGAATATTTTTGTTACTACCTTTTACAGCAGTTGCTAAAGAAAAAAAACAAAAGCTTCTGTCTCTTGATTTAGCACTCAAAAATAGTGGGCATCCTTCAAATTCAAGCTGATATTAAACTAAAAATATGGAGCAAGATCTACTTCGTACAAATTTTCTAGTAAACAGCCACACGTTGCTTTTTCCATGACTACCTGAAGGCCCCTAATCTACTACAGTACATTTTTTAAAATATTTTTAGTTGTAGGTGGACACAATCTTTATTTTTATGTGGTGCTGAGGATAGAACTCAGTGCCTTGCACGTGCGAGGCAAGCGCTCTACCACTGAGCTACAGCACCAGCCCCGGCTACAGTAAAATTTTAAGCAGAACACCTGTGTAGGATCACACACATTTTTGTGGTTTTCCACCTAAATTTCATTAGGTTTAAGTTTCTTTATAAATGCGGGCAAACTTTCCTTTAAAAATCTACATATTTGCTGAATTCTTTGTGAAGAGAGTTCCTGGGCTATGAATTTGAATTTTTTACCTGTCAAACGTAATACTCTCAGGCGAATAGCAAGGTTAGAATTTTAAAGCCTAGATTATTACAGTAATAACACTAACGTCCACGCTAGAGAAAGGTGAACACGTAAAAACTTCTCATTAATAGAAATCTAGAAATCACAATGATGCTTGTAAAAGTACATTTTCATCCGAGGGCCTCAGAACACGCTGCCCGCAGCCCAGGTCACCCAGGGCCCTGGTTTTCTTGGATGGTTACTACCACCCCCGGCACGGGAGCCTTGTGTTCCACAAAGGTTCGCTCTAGGCCCGCAGCTACCGGACTTTATCCCCAAAAGAAAATCTTCCCGGGTGCCTGAATTGGGTTGCAGGAAAAGCGATTGCCTGGACATGGATTCTGTCAAGACCCGCATGTCCGGAGGCCAGCAGGGAAACAAACTGCAGGTGAGGTTGCATCAGAAGAGAAAGACAAGTCCCAGAAAAGTCAGCAGAACTAGGGCGCAGGAAAGGCGTTATGCAACGGCCCCGCTCTCACAGCCACGAAAGCAAGCGCTCCTGCAGCTCTAGCAGAGTCCCGCCAAGACCCTGGAAACTCGCAAGGGTCGCGCAAGCGGACGCCGGACAGGGCCTGGCTCCCCGCCTGCTCGCTCTGTGGCCTGTGCGGTTCCGGGGAACCGGAGCACGATTTGCCCAGGGAACAGCGGCGCGGCCTCGGCGGGACTTATGAGCCCACGAGGTGGACGGCGCGGCCAGCAGGGTACCGGGTGCAGGAAAAGAGAAGTCGGAGAGGACAGGAGCGGGCGCAGCTTGCAGGGATCCCGACGCCGGCGAGCTGGTGGGCGAGTGGGGAGTGGATGGTTCGGCACTGGGAGGACAGGGCGGGGAGGCAGCACCCAGGGGAGAAGGCGCTCGCCCGCGGTGGACGGGTGGGGAACTGGCTGGCCCATGGTACTGTGGCGCGGCCCGAGGGGACCGCCCCAGCTCGGTGTGACCGCGGCGCAGCCAGACGCGCGGTCCTGGGGCTGTCATGGGCGCCGGACCGGGCATTTGGGTAAAAGCCGAGCCGCCATCCCACCGGACGGTGGAGGCGGAGACGTGCCCTGCGCTGACTGCCTCTCGGGTAGTCCAGAGCGTCACAGACGCCGCCCCCGGCCCGCGGCCGCCCCTGCCCAGCCAGGAGCCGGGAGCCCAGCCGCTACACAACAAAGCGGCGCAGCCCCGCCGGCCCCCGCCCGACGCGCTCTCCGCTGGCCCGGCGCTCTCGCCCAACTTCTCCGGCTCCCAGGAACCAGCCCGGCGGGCTCCCCACGGCCCGCGACGACGCGCGGCAGAGCGGAGGCGGCCCCTGGGCCGGGCCGGGGCCGTGGGGGCAGGGCGCAGCTCCCGTCTGGACAAACTTCCTTGGCCGCCCGCTCCCCGCTCCTCCGCCCGGCCGCCCCGCCGAGCCGGGGCGTCCTTCCCCGAGCCATGGCCCCCAGCGGCCAAAGGTCGGGCGCTCAGAGCCCTGAGGCTCTGCGGTCCACGGAAACTTTCTCCCGCCTGGCTGCCGCCCGCAGCCCCACGCCCCCCGTCCCGGCCCCTCACCTCTTGGGGCGCGGTCTACACCCTCGGGGGCGTCCTGGCCCGCGGCTCCTGGGCCTGGAGCGCCGGGAGACCAGGCGCCGGTGGCTGGAGCTGCTGTTGGCCCCTCAGGGACCGGGGAGCCCCGGGCGGCGGCGCGGGCGGTGGCTGCTCCATCTTCCCGGGGCGCTCACGCCGCGGTTCCAACGCGCAGACCCAAGTGGGACATTCGCTACATTGTTGGCATTCCACGGGCGTCACGTGACCCCGCCTCCCGCGTCACTCTCGGCCGCATACCAGCCCGGGCGGGGCGCCTGCGGCCCTTGCTCCTCGGCAGCCGGCCGCTCCGCCCCGTCCCGCCCGGCCCAGCAGCGGCTTCGGGCCTTGGCTGCGGACGCCACCTGCCCGCGGCCTCCCAGCCGGCCTGCGGGAACTGGCCAGGCCTCGCGGACCCATATGCGCTCTTGTCACTCGCCCCCCCGCCCCGCCACTGTACTTGTATTGATCCCCTCCACTCTTTAACTGTCGTTAAAGCCACGTTTTCCTAAATACCTTATTCCATTCTTGGTGAAAAAAGTAAGTTAGCAGGCCCGAGGGAGCTGCAAGTTGCTAAGAAGGTGCTAGTCACTGAAAGTGGGACAACTATTGGGACATGGACTCAAGTAATAAACAAAGCTGACTAACATATGTCCACGTTAATCAGGTATAATTTAATCAACTATCTCCCCTATATACATTTTATGAAAAGGTTTTGCATGTAAAGGACAAAACAGTAATGTATATATCAACAAGTGAGACAGTGGTTTTTGCACTTCAGCCACTTCATCATATTTGCATTTGAGGATTTGGTTCAAAGACATAAGCAGGCGTTGTGCAGAGATGCAGAGTAGAAATTATAGAATGGATGCCAAATCCTTAATCTACTTTTGGCTCTCCTTTTAACATCACACTTCCTACCACCTACAGTCTGGCAAATGACCACGAGGACTAACTCAGTTTTTCCTCAATCTAATTTTCTCTTTAATAAACTTGTGACATTTTTAAGTTTTAATTTCAGAAGAAACAATACTGAAGATCATTTAGTCCCAGCTATTTCTTGCTTTGTGGGGCTGGGATAGAACTCAGGGCCTCACATGTGTATGCACAGGTTTTTTTAAGCACTGAGCTGTATCCCTTGCCATCTCAGGACTATTTTAACCACCTCACTAGCCTTCAGTCCCTGCTCCGCTTGCCTCCCCTCCTTCATCTCTCTAATTCTGGTAAATCCTTAGGTCTTCCAAGACACCTTCTCAGATGTCTCTCCTGATTTCTCTTTTTTTGTGTGTGCTGCAATAATTAAACCATTGTCATGCAGCTTACAATTCAATTTCATTTTTCACTCTTATCCTGTTTGCTACACAGATATTTTGGGCAGAAATGGAAGCAGAATAAGTCTCCAACCAATATTCTATAAATCTGAGCTCCACTTACATTAACCTGTGTATCTTTTCACTCTCACACTCACTCTCTCCACCCTAGCCTCAAGCCACATGGCTGGCTGCCAGAGGACTTTTGTGTGTGTGTGTTAAGGTACTGCTCCTGCACTGTCTTCAAAGGCATAAACTTATTTGAGAAAAAATAATTTTTTTAGTCAAATGGAGAATATAAAAAATAAAAGAAATTTAATGGTATTATGATTTGGATCTTTAGGATTCCCCCAAAGACCCATAATTGAAGACTTAGTTCCTAGCTTGTGGCACTGTTGGGAAGTGATGGAATCTTTAGGAGGTGGGCCCTAGTGGAAGGAGATTAGGTCATTGGGGGAGGGCCCTTGAAGGGAATATTGGAATGCCAGCCCCTTCTGTGAAGCTATGAGGTGAGTAGCTTTGCTCCATCATTCAGTCCCCACTGTGATGTTCAACCTCACTACAGCCCAAAACTACAGAGCCAACCTACCATGGATTGACACCTCTGAAAATATGAATCAAAATAAACCTTCCTTAAAGTTGTCTTTTTCAGGGGCTGGGGAGATAGCTCAGTTGGTAGAGTGCTTGCCTTGTAAGCACGAAGCCCTGGGTTTGATCCCCAGCACCAAAAAAAAAAAAAAAAAAAAAAGTGTTTTTTCAGGTCTTTTATTCCAGGGACAGAAAGCTTACTACCATAAATGAACTTTTAAATTTATGTGTGAAATGCCAAATAAAAGATTACAGTTACAGTGACCATTACAGACCAAGAGTGAAATATTGGAAACAACACAAATGTCCAACAGTAGAGGAGTTGGAAAACAAAAGTTTTTTTTATTCACATGATAAGACAGCTAACTGAATGGACTTTGTACTTGTCAAAGGATAAATGATTATAAATAGAATTCAAAATCAATGTGAATTTTTTTTAAAAAATAAGTTGTAGAACTATCTATGTACTATGATACCATATTTATAAATAAGCAAAATCCACAGAACCTGTACCAATCACATACTTCATATAAGTATAGACACAGACTACAAAGTACATACCGAACATGACGACTGTTGCCTTTATAGAAGGAAAGAGAGAAATTGGACAGGAGAGAAAAATTAGGACTTCTATTATATCTACAATGCTTGCTTTCTTTAATTTAAAAAACGGAATCAAAACTGCCAAAATTTTAAAAGTTGTTGATTCTGGGTGATAGAATTCCATAATGCATGCTACAGTATTCATTGTGCCTGTTTCAAAATATCCTTAAATTTTCTCATCTTTAAGACTAAATAAAGGGCAGGGGTTGTAGCTCAATGGTAGAGCACTTGCCTAGCATATGCGAGGCAGTGGGTTTGATTCTTAACACCACATATAAATAAATAAAGGTCCATTGACAACTAAAATTTTTTTTAAAAAAATTTGTAGAGAGAATTTTTTGAAAAAGAATAAATATAGACAAACTGAAAACAAATTTCCAAGATTGGGCTTGGTTGGAAAAACTATGACACACTCATATTGAAGAATGTTATGATTAGTGGTTTTGTGGATACATGTTTATTTGACAAGAGTCATTCATTCCTTCTGGTTTTTTGGTGGTTGTCGCTTGTCTTTTAAGTATCTACTATGAACCATGTACTAAACCAGGCTCTGGAGTTACCATGGTGTGCAAAATTTTTAAATTTATCCCCTGATGGAGTTTGCATCCTGATAGAAATGTTCAAGAAAAAAAAAAAGCATTTGACAAAATAAAGTATGGTATCTCGTTTTGTAATTTGTTTATATATATACAAAACAAATTATATATACACTTATACAATTATATATATACTTATACATAAGTATATATATGTATACATGTATATATATATACTTACAATTTTTAAAGTTCAAAACATAGTATAGTATACAGCTGAGTGTTAAAAGTGGTGGTCTATGGATATGGTGATTCTAGATAATTTTTATGTTATAATTCCTGATATGTCTACAGTAGGATAGTTAATTTTTAAAAATTAAATAATCAGTCTCATAATGTATGCAACTGAGAAGAGGAGGAAAAGAGATAACACAATGCCAATTGAGCACAAAGCTTACCATAGTAGCAAAACCACTGTTTAAAAATTGATTAACGTGTATATACTGTATGTGCCTGTGTGCTTCTCTGTACTAGGTATTGCTCTAAGCTTGTGCATTCTCTCATTTAATCCACAAAACAACCAGGTTACCAATCTCTTTTTACAGAATAGCACGCTGAAGCACAGAAAACCCAAGTAAGTTATCCAAGATCAAAGAACTGGAATTTGAATCTTGATAGATCTAACTTCAGAGTTTAGAAACATTGAATTATAAGGCTTTCTCCAGGTAAACTCAAGATGTTGTGATTACAGTGTGTAAAAGTTGAAAATATTACCCATTTCTATGAGTCAGCCAGGTGATCTGATTCATTGTTCTTTGTTTTGGGTTTTGTAAACTTAAAGAACTTCAGCTGAGAATTACTAGTCCAGAATTCTGTTTCAATGATAAACTTGAACTCTTTTAACTTTTTTATTATGATAAAATATGCTTATTGCAAAATTTACAATTTAACCATTTTTAACCACACACATCAGGGATATTAAGCACATTCACAATGTTATATGACCATCACTGCTATCCATTTCAAGAAAAGTTTCATTATTCCAAACTGAAACCTCTACTGGTTAAATAATAACTCCTCCTTCCCTGTTCCTTTTGTTGTTTTTTGAAGGAATATTCACACACCTGCTCCCAGAGAGAACTCCTAATGCCTTTGGAGATAAGGGTGCTAGGAAAAATCTTTTGTTTTAATATTTAGTCTTTGAGGCTGAAGGTAGTGGCACATGCCTATAATCCCAGTGACTATAGGATTACAAATTGGAGGCCAGTTTTGGTGGCAGTTTAGTGAGATCTGTCTTAAATTTTTGTTTAAAAAAGGGGCTGGAAAGAATCAATAACTGGGATAGATTCAAACTAAAAAGCTTTCTCTCAGCAAAGGAAATTATCAGCAATGCGAAGAAAGAGCCTACAGAGTGGGAGAAAATCTTTGCCAATCATACTTCAGATAGAGCACTAATTTCCAGAATATATAAAGGACTCAAAAAACTCTACACCAAGAATGCAAATAATCCAATCAACAAATGGGCTAAGGAAATGAATAGACACTTCACAGAAGAAGATCTACAAGCAATCAACAAACATGGAAAAATGTTCAACATCTCTAGTAATAAGAGAAATGCAAATCAAAACCACGCTAAGATTCCATCTCACCCCAATTAGAATGGCGATTATCAAGAATACAAGCAACAATAGGTGTTGGAGAGGATGTGGGGAGAAAGGTACACTCATCCATTGCTGGTGGGGCTGCAAATTAGTACAGCCACTCTGGAAAGCAGTGTGGAGATTCCTTAGAAAACTTGGAATGGAACCACCATTTGACCCAGCTATCCCACTCCTTGGCCTATACCCAAAGGACTTAAAATCAGCATACTACAGAGATACAACCACATCAATGTCCGTAGCTGCTCAGTTCACAATAGCCAGATTGTGGAACCAACCTAGATGTCCTTCAATTGATGAATGGGTAAAGAAACTGGTACATATATACAATGGAATATTACTCAGCCATAAAGAATGAAAAAATTATGGCATTTGCAGGCAAATGGATGAAATTGGAAAATATCATGCTAAGTGAGATAAGCCAATCTCAAAAAACTAAAGGACGAATGATCTCACTGATAAGCGGATGAGGACATATAATGGGGGGTGGGAGGGGTTAGTGTTAGGGTTAGAGTTAGGTTTAGGGTTAGGGATAAGGAGGGTGGTAAGAATGGAGGAAGGAAGGACTGTGTAGAGGGAAAAGAGGGGTGGGGGGGTGGGGGAGAAGGGAAAAAAAATAATGAATCAAACATCATTGCCCTATGTAAATTTATGATTACACAAATGGTATGCCTTGACTCCATGTACAAATAGAGAAACAACATGTATCCCATTTGTATACAATAAAAAAAAGAATCTGAAAAAAAATAAATAAATAGTAGATGAATAACCAGAAATGTTTTTACATCTTGTGTTTTTTAAGAAGTTCCACTAATTTTCTTTTTAAGTTTTAATTTAATTTAATTTTCTAAACTGTGGTAGAATACACATAATAAATTTTAATCATCCTGACCTTTTTCTGTTTGTTTTTTTTCAGTGCTGAGAATTGAACCTAGAGCTTTATAACATGCTGGGCAAGCATTCTACCACTGGGTAACATCCTCAACCCTTAACCACTTTTTAAGTGTTATTTTTTACAATAATGAAAGCAATTTGGATTCTGTATTAAATATTAATTCCTGCATATCTTTTCCAATATTAAACTCATGAACTCCACAGAAGTATCACAGAAGGAGACCAGGGTTCAGGGACTGTCTGGGGCAGCCCCCTGACCAGTCCCTATAGACCTGCCCTTCTGGCCACCTCCAGGAATGCCTAGGTAACTTCATTCTCCAAATAGCCACTCTGCTTCTCAGATGAGTAATAAAGTATGTGGTTGCATAAGTCAGTATTGCTCAATAATTTGAGAAGATCCATTCCCAGAAGAGCTCAAAGTAACACTGTGAAGATACAAATCACATTCTGCACTTGGATAATTCTTATGTTGACACTTTATATTAGTAAGTGAATTGCTACAACAGATTTTCTTCCTTACCACATTCCTTGTTAGCTTACTCCTTATGCTGAGTGAGCTATGACAGCACCAGCTATTCACATATTTTTCATCACATTTATAGTTGACAGCAACTTCTATTTCATACGCAAACATGAGCAGAATGCTGTTGTGTGTATAACTGAAATAAAAATCCCATTGAAAAGGTGAAGTTTTACTTCTGTATGCTCTAAAACCTTCCATTCAGATGTTTAATATTCTTGCTGTTGAGCTGGGGTCTCACTCTGTTGCCCAAGCTGTCGCTGAACCTGGGGGCTGAAGTGATCCTCCTGCTGAGGCCTCTCGAGTAGCCAGGACTACAGGTGTGCACCACCACACCTGGCTCATTCACTTTTTTAATCTAATCTTTTGCAGTCAATGTTGGTACAACTTGCTTTAGGAAAAACAAAAAAGTCTAAGGCCCAATCTCTTATCTCAACAAAATCAATTTCTATAACAAAATGAACACTTTGATGAGATTATGATAAGGGGATTTCACACACAGAAGCAGAAGCAAGCCAGACAAAGAGGTTGCCAAATTTCAGAGAGCAAATGGAAATCTATACAAACCAGGCAGCAGTCATTGCAGATGGTATTTGATAATGGCTAACCCCAGGCTAAGAGTTTCTAGGTTTTGAGTTGGAACCTGAAAAATGGCCCAGAGCTAATATCCTTTAGGAAGACAGGTGGGAGGAAGAACCAATATGTCAGGTAGAGATAGTTAGAAGAGGGGGAGGAGAGAAATGAAGTCAAGAGAAAGCCTGGTATTTGAGGCATGTAGAGAATGGACTTGTAAGAGAGTAAGTAGGGAGGATGTTAAGAGAAATAGGGACATGAAGTAAACAGAGAAGTAGGCCCATGAGGTGAAATAGCTCTGGGGTTATGTATTGGCAAATTAAAAACCTGGTGCATTGTGTGCATCTGTAGGTCCTACTACTTGAGTGCCTGAGGTAGGAGGATTGCTTGAGCCCAGGAGTTCATGGTCAGCCTGGGCAACATGGAAAGACACTGTCTTAAGAAAATAAACCAAACAGGGTTAGGGTATAGCACAGTGGTGGAGCACTTGCCTAGCAAGTGTGAGGCACTGAGTTCAATCCTCAGCACCACATAAAAACAAATAAAATAAAGGTCCCTTGACAACCACAACTAAAAAATATTTTTTAAAAATAATAAATAAACATAGATGTTATCATAGACCCTACAAGTCCACTGGGAAAGGTAAATAATAATCAGATAATGCTACAAATGAAATTTGGGGTTGTGATTAATACTACAGAGGAAAAACACATCTTCTTGTGAGAGCTTACAATAGCAGGGCTACAACCTGGTCTCAGAAATCAGGGAACACTTCAGTTGAGATGTGAAAGATGAGAAGAAGCCAGCAACATGAGCAACAGAGAAAGTACCACAGTTCTCTCTTCTCTGAGGTTTTGCTTTCAGCAGTTTCAGTTACCTGAGGTCTGAAAGTATTAAATGGAAAATTCCAGAGATAAACAATTTGTATGTTTTAAATTGTGCACATTTCTGAGAAATATAATGGAATTTCACTCTGTCCTACCCAAAATGCAATTCATCCCTTTGTCTAGTGTATCCCTGTTGTATATATTGCCCTCCCATTAGCCATTTAGTAGCCATTGGATTATCAGACAGACTATTGGGGTATCACAGAACTTATATTCATACAGCCCTTATTTTACTCAATAATGATCCCAAAGCACAAGAGTAGTGATACTGGCAGTTCATCTAGGCCAAAGGAAAGCTGTGAAGTACTTCCTTTAAGTGAAAAGGTGAAAGTTCCTCACTTAAGAAGGAAAGAAAAATATTGTATGCTGAGGTTGCTAAGATCTACAGTAAGAACAAATCTTTGTGAAATTGTGAAGATGGAAAAAGAAACTAGTGTAAATTTTGCCATGGCATCTAAAACTGCAAAAGTTATGGCCACAGTGCATGATAAGAGCTTAGTTAAGGTGGAAAAGGCATTACATTAAAGAGTTCAGTACTATCTGGTTAGTACTGAACAACATCAACCGAGGGTCTTACGATGTACCCCCTATGGATAAGGAGGGATCACCGAATTCCATGGGAAAAGGCCCTGCAAGGGAAGGAACATGATATAGCATTTCAGACACTCAGGGGACCACTGTGATGAGCAGACAAAGGGGTGAGAACCAAGAGGCAAAGGTGGAGAGATATTCAGAGACCAGGGTACCCAGGGTTTCATGGGATTTCAGTTTTTACATGCAGAACAATGGGAAGTCATAAAATGGTCTTAAGCAGAAAAGTGACATGATCTGATGTGTTTCCACAAAATCACTCTGTGGAGAATGGGTGGAAACCAAGAATTAGAAGGAGAAAAACTGACCAGAACATTATAGTGGTTGAGAGTGCCCGTGCACATGGAGGGAAGGGGATGACCTGGAGAAGTAACAGTGGTGGAACGTGCAGATCCAAGATGGGATTGCTTTGTGGTCAAGGAAGAAGGTAATCATTTCTGGGTTTCTAAAGTGGGCGATAGTGTCATAAGTGTGTTTTCAGAGTTGTCTTTGAAATGGGCTGGAGTGAACTGAAATGCCATGAAGGCAGTTGGAGGAGCTGATCTGTGAGTCTTCTGCATATCCCATGGGTGGTCACTGAGGCAAAAGCTATGGCTGACTTTGCCTCTGTGAACAGTAGAACGGGAGACGGGGAAAGGACCTACATTTTAAGGGTGTGCAACATTTAATGGCAAAGTCGAGGGAAGGTGAGTCTGCACAGGAAACAGATGAGCTATCAGGGAACTGGAGAAAAGTACAGCTTCACAGAAACAAAGGGAAGAGTGTTTGAAGAAGGGAGGAAGCAAAAAACATATACACTACTACAAAGTCAAGTAAAACGACAGCTGAAAAAGTTCCATTGGATTTAAAGACACGGAGGTACTGGAGCCTCAGTACGTTCTCTGCTGGTAGATTGACAAGAGTAGAAACTGGATGGGTGGGAAAAGGAGAAAAGAGAAAGCAAACCTCCATTGGGAGCAGGGTGCGGTGTAGCATGCCTGTATCCCAGCGACTCGGGAGGCTGAGGCAAGAGGATCACAAATTCTAGGCCAGCCTCAGCAACTGAGCAAGACCCTGTCTCAAAAAGGGGTGGGGATGATGCTCAGTGCTGAGTGCTTGCCTAGCACACCTGACACCTTGGGTTCAGTACCACACACATGCACACACACAAACTCTCATTAGAAATTTAAGTTGGAGGGCTGGGGAGATAGCTCAGTTGGTAAAGTGCTTGCAGGGCCCTGGGTTTGATCCCCAGCACCGCCAAAAAAAAAAAAAAAAAAAAAAGAAAGAAATTTAAGTTGGAAAGGTTAGGCAAGTGTAATGATGGTAGTCAAAGGAGAATGAGGGATCAAGGAATGTTCTTTTTAATGGGAGAATCATATATATAAATATTGCTACTATTCCATTGCTGCTGTAAAACAGTCCCATAAAATCAGTCACTTAGAATCCCTTAGATCTGCAGAGACTACCTACAGCACAGGTGAAGAACTGGACTTGATTAGGAGACTACAACATCACCATCCCCTTTTATTTTAATTTTTTGATTAAAAATGTTTTTGTGGTGCTAGGGATCAAACCCAAGACCTTGCACATGCCAGGCAAGCATTCTACCACTGAGCTTGTAGCCCTGCTTTCATTTTTAGATTAATGCAGTGGCCTAAGTGGGCTTCCTTAGTTTCAGTTTTTCCTTTACCCCACTCATTCTACAAACCTCTAAGCCAAATTAGTTTTCCTAATGCACATCCTGCTCAGAAACCCTCAGGAGCTCCTCATTGCCTACTGAAGAAAGTCTCAACACTTTGATGTTCTCCATGATACAGTGACAACTATTTTTCCAGCATCCTCTGCCCTCTTTCCTTGTGTGTGCACTTTGTGTCCAGGTGTAGGGCTATGCTTGAGGCAGCACCCAGTCCAGTAATATAGCTGTTTCTGGCATACGATCTATTACACACCCTGGTCATGCCCTTCCAGGCCTGAGTGTCCTCTCCTCAGCTTGTTATCCTTCCCATTTGTAGTAGGCAGAATAATAGCCCCCTAAAGATGTCTATACCTTAATGCCTGGAATCTGTGAACATGTTACCTGAAGTGGCAAAAGAGATTAAGATGTGATTAAGGGTACAGACCCTGAGATGGGGAGACCATCCTGGATTATTCACATAATAATCAAATGGTCCCTTAAATGTAGAAGGTCGAGCCGAGTGGGGTGGGCCATGCCCAATATCCAAGTGGCTCGGGAAGCTGAGGCAGGAGGACTGTGAGTTCAAAGCCAGTCTCAACAAAAGCGAGGCACTAAGCAATTCAGTGAGACCCTGTCTCTAAATAAAAATAGAGCTGGGGATGTGACTCCATGGTCAAGTGCTCCTGAGTTCAATCCCCAGCACCCCGGCCCCCTACCCCACACAAAAAAGTATGAGACAGAAGGGTAGGTCAGAGCGATGTGACAGCATGAGAAAGACTTGCTCCCTGCTGACTTTGAAGATGGAATGACATGGCCTCCAGAAACTGGGACAACTGTCAGTTTTCAGTTTTCAACCAGCAAGAACACGGGATGTCACTCTTATAACCCCAAAAAACTGAATTCTGCAACAACCTGAATAATCAGGAAACTGTCCCCTCAAACCTCCAGAAAGGACTGCGAGTAAGTCTTCTGGTGCCTTGGTTTTAACCTGTGAGATCCAGGTTGGGCTTCTAACCTCCAAAACTATAAGATAATAAATTTATGTTGCTTTAAGCCACTAAATTTGTGACTTTTTTTTTTTTTTTTTTTGGATACTTGGTATTGAACTCAAGGGTGTTTAACTACTGAGCCCTTTTTTACAATTTTTTATTTTGAGATAGGGTCTCACTAAGTTGATGAGGCTGACTTTGACTTGCAATCCTCCTGCCTCAGCCTCCCAAGCTGCTGGAATTACAGGTGTGAACCACTGCAACCAGCAGTTTGTGGTATATTTTATAGCAACATTCTTCACTACCTGTTCTTCAGTCTTTCCAAGAAGTTGTCCATGATGGTCTCAGCCAGAAATTAATAGTTTGCTTTCATTTGAACTCTCAATGGCACTGAGGACTTTCCTCCCCATGAGGAATGGTCTGGTGTCATGTTTTTGGTACCCTTGTTCTGATTCTATTAGGCTTTCAGTTCCTAGAGTTAACCTCAAGGATTAGGATTAGGTTTGGGATTTAGGTGGGCAAGGTAGCTGTCACAATATCTAACTTTGCCCTGTACATAACAGCCATTATTTCCTTAGAACTTTAAGGAAATAAAATAAATAATAATGGATAAAGAAATACTTTTACTTGTAAATGGCTAGCAACATAAAAGGTTGTTATTAATACTGATGATAATACAAAATTAAGTCAACACCAAGTAGGACTTGGTTTACTTATGAATACCTAAATCTGCATTTTAATTTTTTTCTAGGTCAGAATATGAGAAAGTGGAGCATATGATGGTGAATATAAGTTGCATTTCGATTTAGAGAAAACTAGGTTTAGAAAAAAGACTTTCTCTAGATCCTGGAGTATGCTCATATTCATATAAATGGAAAAGATGACATGATGTTAAAAAAATGGACAGTGCAATTATATGCTATTCAAAATCCATAGTTTCGAAGCTACATTTTTAAATAAGGTGAAAATATAAAGCAAGCTTTGAACAACAGTCATGATTGCTTCTTTGAAAATGGCAGCATGATACTATAGTGACGTGGTCACATCAATGTTTATAGTAGCTCAATTCACAATAGCTAAGCTATGGAACCAACCTAGGTGCCCTTCAAAAGATAAATAGATACAGAAAATGTGGTATATATACACTATGTAATGTTACTCAGGCATAAAGAAGAATGAAATTATGGCATTTGCCAGTAAACTGATAGAACTGGGGTCTATCGTGCTAGGTGAAATAAGCCAATCCCCCAAAAACCAAAGGCTGAATGTTCTCTCTGATATGTGGATGCTAACTCACTATAAGTGGGGCACAGGGAGGGAAGAATAGAAGTTCACTGGATTAGACAAAGGGGAATAAAGGGAAGGGAGGGGTGATGAGAATAAGAAAAACAGTAGAATGAATGGGACATAATTTTTCTATGTTCATATAATTACACAACCAGTGTAACTCCACATCATATTCAATCACAAGAATTGGAAGTTATTCTCCATGTATATATAATATGTCAAAATACATTTACTGTCATGTATAACTAAAAAGAACAAGTTAAAAAAAAAAAGAAAACGGAAGCATGAATCTCACAGATCCCAGAACTTCAAAAAAGACAAAAGGAAAATATTTTTAAATAGTTGAAACTACAATAAACAATCACAACTCAGGATTAAACTATAGATTCATTTTATATGAACAGATCAGACATAATAGCTTTTGTCTTTACCAGGCTCTTGCTGGTTTCTAAGCTTCCATGTTACCTCCTCCTAGTATACATTTCATCCAGCAAAGAATGTACAATTTATTTGTCAAAATCAACATGAGTTGAATTTCTCTCTAATGACTGTGCAACTATTCAAATGTTGAATGCATATTAATTACAGAAATCTAGAGAAATTTTAGATAAAATTCTGGCTAGGAAGGGAAGAATTGAAGGAACACAGGGAGAAGTCAGGATGTACACTTGGAGCAAAAGCTCAGAGAGTCCAGGGTTAGAACAGACTGAGTTCCCAGCAGGGACAAAACCCAAAGAACATGAGGGCTCCTGTTGGGTTGTGGCACCCACCATATTACTGTAGAATTGTTTTCAGAAGTTAATCTCCAGTTTCCTTCTCCAGTTTGAATTTTTTTTTTTCAGTGCTGGAGATGGAATCCAGGGCCTAGTGCTTGCTGGGAAAGCACTTCACCACTGGGCTACATCCCCAGACTTACAGTTTTTTTAATAACTGAGTGTGATTGAAAATGGTGTTGGTTCATACATTGCTGGTGGGGCTGCAAATTAGTGCAGTCACTCTGGAAAGCAGTATGGAGATTCCTTAGAAAACTTGGAATGGAACCACCATTTGACCCAGCTATCCCACTCCTTGGCCTATACCCAAAGGACTTAAAATCAGCATATTACAGAGATACAGCCACATCAATGTTCATAGCTGCTCAATTCACCATAGCCAGATTGTGGAACCAACCTAGATGCCCTTCAATTAATTAATGGATAAAGAAACTGTGTATATATGTACAATGGAATATTACTCAACCATAAAGAATAATAAAATTACGGCATTTGCAGGCAAATGGATGAAATTGGAGAATATCATGCTAAGTGAGATAAACCAATCTCAAAAAACCAAAGGACGAATGATCTCGCTGATAAACGCATGATGACACATAATGGGGGGTGGGAGGGGGCAAGAATGGAGGAAGGAGGGACTGTAAAGAGGGAAAAGAGGGGTGGGGGGTGGGGGAGAAGGAAAAAATAACAGAGTGAATCAAACCTCCTTACCCTATGTGAATGTATGATTATGCAAATGGTATGCTGTTACTCCATGTACAAACAGAAACAACATGAATCCCATTTGTTTACAATAAAAATAAATTAAAAGAAAATGGTGTTGGATCACATAGACTCCCTAACCCAGTTCCTTTTTAATTTGTGGGTCCTGAGAAGAGGCCAAAAGTAAGAGGGGAGAGACTTTGAGTCCTGGCATGGTTTTCATGAAAGGTCCCATCCCATTACTGCACATATGAGCACAGGGCTGGTCCTCTGTGGGGTCACCTTGGAAACAGTGTCTGACTAGCTCCTTCCTCCTCTCTCTCCATCTCATTCTGAAAGACATTTTCTATGTTAACTAATAAGCACTGAGGTTTTTTGTTCATTTATTAGCTTTGGCAATGCTGAGGATGGAACCCAGGGCCTGGCACCTGCTAGGCAAGTGCTCTACTACTGAGCTACACCCTTAGCCCTGAATCTTAATGAAAACCCCAGGAGATATAAAGCCCTGGAGATCCAAAGGAATGAATCTGTTTAGGTGGAATTTCAGGAATGACGAGTACTTTTCATTCATTCATTCATTCATTCATTCATTCATTCACTATGTACTGAATTCCAGGCAAGGTGCTAAGCGTTGAAACATGGTGGGCAAATGCAGACATAGAACATAGTAATCATAAAAGCCAATAGGTGTTGGGGCTGGGGTTGTGGCTCAGTGGTAGAGCATTTGCCTAGCATGTGTGAAGCATATATAAATAAATGCACCACATATAAATAAATGAATAAAATAAAGTTCTATCAACATCCAAAAAAAAAAAAAAAAAAAAAACCCAGTATGTGGTGAGAAACAGTATTAAGAGTCACTCAGTCTAATTTCCCTAACAGACTGACCTACCTAGTGAGCATCGAGAGCCTTAGGGCTGACCCTCTGGAGGGAATGGCACCAGAGTGGCAGGGCAGAGCCGGTGGGAGCGGCACTTCAGGCGACTGCATAATTTCTAGAGAGCTAAGGAGCGTGGGTGGGAGCCTGTGCCAACTTGCACAAGCGCCTTGCCAACATTTACACAAGTATATCATTCCAGGTGGCCCCAAGAAATTTTCACCAAACTAATTTCCTCGGTTGTCACTGACGGGAGTGATTTAGAGTCACAATCTGTTTGAATGAGGTGTGGGAACTTGTCTGCTTTTCCAGAGCCACCTGGGTTGTTTTACCTGGAGCTCATGACCCAAATCCCCTCATTTTCTCAGGTTTGGTCATGTAGGACCTTGTTCCTGATAAGAAAGATTTCTCCTCTCAGACTCACCATTGGGCAGAGGATCTGCCAAGGTTGGCTTTCCCATCAGGCCCAGTCCCCAGAGCACAAAATACTTTTAGGGATCCATGAAAATATTTTAATTTCTTTAAAAATCTGAACAAAAAAGTGAATGCAACAAAAAAGAATATATATGGTTTATCTATGGCTTCACTTTCTGTGATTTCAGTTATCCATAGTAGACCATGATCCAAGTATTAAAATGGAAAATTCTAGAAATAAACAATTCACTAATGTTCAGTTGAGTATCATGATGAAATCTTTTGCCGACCTACTTTGTTCTGCCTGGGGCCATGAATCATTCCTTTGTCCAGCATATCCATACTGTATATGCCACCAGTCTGTTACTTACTTAGTAGCCAACTCTCATATCAGGTCAACTATCATGGTATCTTGGTGTTTGTGTCTGAGTAACTGTCACACCATTGCCTAATGCTATGTCACAATGCCTACGTCATTCACCTCTCTTCATCTCATCATGTAGATATTGAGTCATAACAACTCATTATCAGAAGGGTGAGTACAATAAGATATTTTGTGAGAGACCACCTTCATGTAAATTTTATTAGAGAACATTGTATAATGATTCTGTTTTATTATTAGTTATTGTTGTTGATCTTTTGCTATGCCTGATTTATACATTTTATTTTATCATAGGTATGTATATGTATATGGTAAAACAATATATATGGTCTTGTATACTACCCATAATTTCAGGCATCCATCACACTATGCTGGAGAATAAAGGCACATCTGAAAACCTCATTTCTATCTTGGAATATGTCACCCAAGGAAAAGGGGGGACTCTTATATATAAGAAATCCAAACCCAATCTGCCTTACATTTGCCTTTATACCTAGTTGTAAATACCTTTTTCTTTTTTTCTTTTTTTCTTTTTTTTTTTTGCAGCACTGGGGATTGAACCCAGGGCCTTGTGCTTGCAAGGTAAGCACTCTACCAACTGAGCTATATGCCCAGCCCACCATTTTCATATTTTTTTATACTATTAGTATGGTTTTTATTTTAATTATTTCTTAAAATTTTTGATTCATTGTGCACAAATGGGATACGGCTTTTGTTTCTCTGGTTGTACACAAAGTAGAGTCACACCATTTGCATAATCATACATGTACATAGAGTAATGATGTTTCTCTCATTTTATTATTTTCCTTCCCCCCATCCCCCACCCCTCATTTTCCTCTATACAATCCATCCTTCATCCATTCTTGCCTCCCTCCCACCTCCCATTATGTATCATCATCCACTTATCAGAGAAATCATTCAGCCTTTGGTTTTTTGGGATTGGCTTATCTCATTTAACATGATATTCTTCAACTCCATCCATTTACCTGCAAATGCCATAATTTTATTGTTCTTTATGGCTGAATAATATTCCATTGTGTATATATACCACAGTTTCTTTATCCATTCAACTGTGGGGGGCATCTAGTTTGGTTCCACAATCCAGTTATTGTGAATTGAGCTGCTATGAACATTGATGTAGTTGCATCTCTGTAGTATGCTGATTTTAAGTCCTTTGGGTATAGGCCTAGGAGTGGGATAGCTGGGTCAAATGGTGGTTCCAGTACAAGTTTTCTAAGCAATCTCCATACTGCTTTCCAGAGTGACTGCACCAATTTGCAACCCCACCAGCCATGTATGAGTGTGCCTTTTTCCCCACATCCTCGCCAACACTTCTTGTTGCTTATATTCTTGATAATAGACATTCTAATTGGGGTGAGATGAAATCTTAGGGTAGTTTTGATTTGCATTTCTCTTATTACTAGAGATGTTGAACCCTTCAGATAGAGCACTAATCTCCAAAATCAATAAATAACTCAAAAAACTTTATACCAAGAATACAAATAACCGAATCAATAAATGGGCTAAGAAAATGAGCAGACACTTCACAGAAGATCTAAAGCAATCAACAGATATATGATATATTTTTTCACCATTTTCATTTTTATGGAAGAAGACATCCATAGGTGAGAATTACAACATAGGCCTGGGTACTGAGTTGGCCAGATGGAAGAGGCTGTTGTGGCTGAAGGATGTGTGAGAGAGGAAAGAAGGGGAGAGGAAGGATGGTGAAGGATGTGAGACGTCATCTCCTAAGTGCAACTGAAGTCACTGGGAAGATTCAAGCTGGGGCGGGGGTGACCTGATATTTCAAAGACAACTCTGGTTGTTCTGAGGGGAGTGGATGGTGGGGCTGATTGGAAAGGCAGAAGCAGAAGTGGAAAAGTGTCATGCTGTGATGCAGCATGAGGTAAGAGATGATGGAGCTTCATCAGGGCAGGGTGGTATCAGTCAGCAAGGGCCACCTGAAAAGGGGCAGATGGCTTCCAACTTACAGTGATTCAATTTTAGAACAGTATGAAAGCAATATGCATTCAGTTGCATCCATAATCCCAATTTTTATATTTTATTGGGCTAGTGATATGTTGTATGATATTCTTACAACACTGGGCAGCAGCAAGGGCAGCAGCTTCCACTCAGTTCCATGATTATGCAGAGAAACAACTGACACTCCATGATACACTGTGTTGCTAAGGTGAGATGATTGCTGGTTTATATTATTAAATGCATTTTTAAAACATATGTATATTTAACATATATGTACATATTAACATTTGTTTATTTTTTTTTTAACATGGTGCCGAGGATCGAACCCAGTGCCTTGCACATGTGAAGCAAGCACTCTACCACTGAGCCACAACCCCAGCCCCTTAAATGCATTTTTGGCTCATGATATTTTCAACTTACAAAATATGGGGACATGACCGCATCACAACTTGATTAGCATCTGTACCACAAACTGAGTGGTTTAAACAACAGAAATTAACTCCCTCCCAGTTGTCCAGGCTAGTCCAAGAGCAAGGTGTGGAGAGTGTTGGTTCCTACTGAAGTTCAGAAGAGTTTGTTCCAGGCCCCTCTCCTATCTTCTGTAGCCTGGCATGATTCTTACTGTGCTGCTGACCATTCTCTCCCTAGGTTTCTTCATGTCATCTCCCTTCTGCATGTGTCTGCATCCAAATTTCCCTCTTTTATTAGGACACCAGTTATATTGGATTAGGGCTCACTCTAATGACCTCACTTGAACTTGATTACCTCTGCAAAGATCCTATCTTTAAATAAGGTCACTTTTGGAGATACTGAGGGTTAAAACTCCAACACAGGAATTTTGGAAGAACACAGATCAACTCATAAGAAGAGATTAACCAACTGTGACCCAAGGGCCAAATCTTGTCCACTAAGTATACACTCTATCACTGAACTACATCCCCAACCCAGTAAATTAATTTTTTATGAAGACACTATGCCATACAATTGTCAAACTATGGAACCAGCCAAGGTGTCCATCAACAGAGGAATGGATAAAGAAATTGTGGTATATTTGAACAATGGAGTTTTATTCAGCCATAAAGAAAAATTAAATTATGTCATTTTCAGGAAAAAGGATGAAACTAGAGAGCATTATGTCAAGTGAAATAAGCCAAATTCAAAAAGTCAAAGGTTGTTTTCTTTCAGATGTGGAAGCAAGAGAGGAAAAAGGAAAAGAAAGACTGTGTGGAGGGGGAGGGAAGGATCTCATGAAAATCAGAGGGAGATCCATAGAGTAGAGGAAAGGGACCTCAGGAAGAAAAAGGGAAGAAAAAGGGGAAATACTGGGGAATGATACTGGACAAATTATACTATTATATTGTTTGCATGTATGAATAAGTAACAACAAATCCCACAATTATGTACAGCCATATGCACCAATAAAAAAA
Organism: Sciurus carolinensis; assembly: GCF_902686445.1. Taxonomy (NCBI): domain Eukaryota; kingdom Metazoa; phylum Chordata; class Mammalia; order Rodentia; family Sciuridae; genus Sciurus; species Sciurus carolinensis. The sequence continues at coordinate 85,393,170 of NC_062217.1, read as the reverse complement.
TATGAAAAAAAAACCTACCAAAGGCGAACAAAGCACCTCTAGGCACCAACTCTGAGTCAGCGGGCAGATGCCTTTGTTCTGTCCTCACTGTGCTATAAAAGCAATCTTCTTCCAATAAACTTTTTTAACTGACACGTCTGGAAACCACATTCGATGGCTCACCATTCCAATGTGACTAATGAGGCTGATACCTGAGGCCAGCTGGACTTCAAGGTGAAAGATGGAGTTTCACATCAGTTAACCCCAGAGTCACCCATTGCTATGGTTTGGATGTACCCTCCCCAAAGTTTATGTGCTGAGCACTTAATCCCCAAATTTATCTGCTGATGCTATTTGGAGGTGGTTATGATTAGATGAGATCATGAGGGTCTGGCCCCTGTGATGCAGGATTTGTTGCAGGATTTGTGCACAGAGACAGGGCACCAGGGCGTTCCACAGGAAGCAGTGTTTATTTGGTGCCTGCACAGACTAGGCAGATTCTCATCCAAAGGCTGACCCCCTGGGCTTTGCCTTATATAGCCCCTACTAGTCCTCCTCTCCCCCAACCCCCCATTACATGTTAACTCCTATATAGATTTCACGTGGGGATTCTATACTATAAAATCATATGTAGCTTATGGCAGAGCTGTGCAGGCACACGAGTGAGGGTTCCCAGCAGGGTTGTGTGTGTGCCCCAGTGTCAGTGGAAGAGGGCATGAATGCTAAGTGTGCCATGTGGCCTTCCTTTTGTCTGGGAAACGCATGCATACATGGTCACTGAAGGCATCGAGTTACCCAACAGAGCTGAGCATGTACCCACAGATACTGGCTGCACCATGTTGTTTGATAAAGTCACACATGTGTGCACACATACTAGCATGCTGTGCCATCTTGTAGTTATTTGAAGAGGGCTCCTACCCAGGATTAGTGGTTTTTTTTTTATTGTAAACAAATGGGATACATGTTGTTTCTCTGTTTGTACATGGCGTAAAGGCATACCATTTGTGTAATCATAAATTTACATAGGGTAATGTTGTTTGATTCATTCTGTTATTTTTTCCCTTCCCCCCCACCCCTCCCACCCCTCTTTTCCCTGTATACAGTCCTTCCTTCCTCCATTCTTGCCCCCAACCTAACCCTAACTCTAACCCTGACACTAACCCCTCCCACCCCCATTATGTGTCATTATCCACTTATCAGTGAGATCATTTGTCCTTTGATTTTTTGAGATTGGTTTATCTCACTTAGCATGATATTCTCCAATTTCATCCATTTGCCTGCAAATGCCATAATTTTACCATTCTTTATGGCTGAGTAATATTCCATTGTATATATATACAACAGTTTCTTTATCCATTCATCAATTGAAGGACATCTAGGTTGGTTCCACAATCTGGCTATTGTGAACTGAGCAGCTATGAACATTGATGTGGCTGTATCTCTGTAATATGCTGATTTTAAGTCCTTTGGGTATAGGCCAAGGAGTGGGATAGCTGGGTCAAATGGTGGTTCCATTCCAAGTTTTCTAAGGAGTCTCCATACTGCTTTCCAGAGTGGCTGCACTAATTTGCAGCCCCACCAGCAATGTATGAGTGTACCTTTCTCCCCACATCCTCGCCAACACCTGTTGTTGTTTGTATTCTTGATAATCGCCATTCTAATTGGGGTGAGATGGAATCTTAGGGTGGTTTTGATTTGCATTTCTCTTATTACTAGAGATGTTGAACATTTTTCCATATGTTTGTTGATTGCTTGCAGATCTTCTTCTGTGAAGTGTCTATTCATTTTCTTAGCCCATTTGTTGATTGGATTATTTGCATTCTTGGTGTAGAGTTTTTTGAGTTCTTTATAGATTCTGGAGATTAGTGCTCTATCTGAAGTATGATTGGCAAAGATTTTCTCCCACTCTGTAGGCTCTTTCTTTGCATTGCTGATAGTTTCCTTTGCTGAGAGAAAGCTTTTTAGTTTGAATCTATCCCAGTTATTGATTCTTGCTTTTATTTCTTGTGCTATGGGAGTCCTGTTGAGGAAGTCAGGTCCTAAGCCGACATGTTGAAGCTCTGGACCTACTTTTTCTTCTATAATCTGCAGGGTCTCTGGTCTGATTCCGAGATCCTTAATCCATTTTGAGTTTAGTTTCGTGCATGGTGAGAGATATGGGTTTAGTTTCATTCTGTTGCATATGGATTTCCAATTCTCCCAGCACTATTTGTTGAAGAGGCTATCTTTTCTCCATTGCATATTTTTGGACCCTTTGTCTAGTATGAGAAAATTGTACTTATTTGGGTTTGTGTTTGTGTCCTCTATTCTGTACCATTGATCCACCTTTCTAATTTGGTACCAATACCATGCCGTTTTTGTTACTATTGCTTTGTAGTAGAGTTGAAGATCTGGTATTGCGATACCCCCTGCTTCACTCTTTCTACTGAGGATTGCTTTAGATATTCTGGTTTTTTTATTCTTCCAGATGAATTTCATAATTGCTTGCTCTATTTCTGTAAGGTACATCATTGGGATTTTAATTGGAATTGCATTGAATCTGTATAGCACTATTGGTAGTATGGCCATTTTGACAATGTTAATTAATATTAATTCCTATCCAAGAATATGGGAGATCTTTCCATCTTCTGAGGTTTTCTTTAATTTCTTTCTTTAGTGTTCTGTAGTTCTCATTGTAGAGGTCTTTCACCTCTTTTGTGAGATTGATTCCCAAGTATTTTATTTTTTTCGATGCTATTGTGAATGGGGTAGTTTTCCTAATTATTCTTTCCAAAGATTCATCACTTATGTATAAAAATGCATTAGATTTATGTGCATTGATCTTATATCCTGCTACTTTACTGAATTCACTTATGAGATCTAAGAGTTTTCTGGTGGAATTTCCGGGTTCCTCTAAGTATATAATCATATCATCAGCAAATAGGGATAGTTTGAGTTCTTCTTTTCCTATTCGTATCCCTTTAATTTCTTTGGTCTGTCTAGTTGCTCTGGCTAGAGTTTCAAGGACGATATTGAAAGTGGTGAAAGAGGGCATCCCTGCCTTGTTCCAGTTTTTAGGGGGAATGCTTTCAGTTTTTCACCATTTAGAATGATATTAGTCATGGGCTTAGCATAGATGGCCTTTACAATGTTAAGGAATGTTCCCACTATCCCTATTTTTTCTAGTGTTTTGAGCATGAAGGGGTGCTGTATTTTATCAAATGCTTTTTCTGCATCTATCGAAATAATCATGTGATTCTTGACTTTAAGTCTATTGATATGGTGAATGACATTTATTGATTTCCTGATGTTGAACCAACCTTGCATCCCTGGGATGAAACCCACTTGATCATGGTGCACTATCTTTTTAATATGTTTATGTATGTGATTTGCTAAAATTTTGTTGAGAATTTTTGCGTCGATGTTCATTAAGGATATTGGTCTGAAATTTTCTTTCCTTGATGTGTCTCTATCTGGTTTAGGTATCAGGGTGATATTGGCTTCATAGAATGAGTTTGGGAGGGTTCCCTCCTCTTCTATTTCATGGAATACTTTGAGAAGTATTGGAATGAGCTCTTCTTTAAAGGTTTTGTAGAACTCGGCTGAGAACCCATCTGGTCCTAGACTTTTCTTTGTTGGTAGGCTTTTGATGACCTCTTCTATTTCATTACTTGAAATTGGTCTATTTAAATTGTGTATGTCCTCCTCGTTTAGTTTAGGCAATTCATATATCTCTAGAAACTTGTTGATATCTTCGAAATTTTCTATTTTGTTGGAGTATAGATTTTCAAAATAGCTTCTAATTATGTTTTGTATTTCAGTCGTGTCTGTTGTGATATTTCCTTGTTCATTCCGAATTTTAGTGATTTGGGTTTTCGCTCGTCTTCTCTTTTTTAGTGTGGCTAAAGGTTTATCAATTTTGTTTATTTTTTCGAAGAACCAACTATTTATTTTGTCAATTTTTTGTATTGTTTCTTTTGTTTCAATTTCGTTGATTTCAGCTCTGAGTTTGACTATTTCCTGTCTTCTACTACTTTTGGTGTTGGTCTGTTCTTTTTCTAGGGCTTTGAGCTGTAGTGTTAGGTCGTTTATTTTTTGAGTTTTACTTCTTTTATTAAATGCGCTCCATGAAACAAATTTTCCTCTAAGTACTGCTTTCATAGTGTCCCAGAGATTTTGATATGATGTTTCTTTGTTCTCATTTACCTCTAAGAATTTTTAAATTTCCTTCCTAAAATCTTCTGTTATCCATTCATCATATACTAGCATATTGTTTAATCTCCAGGTGTTGGAGTAGTTTCTGTTTTTTACTCTTTCATTTATTTCTAACTTCAATCCATTATGATCTGATAGAATACAAGGTAGTGTCTCTATCTTCTTGTATTTGCTAACATTAGCTTTGTGGCATAATATATGGTCTATTTTAGAGAAGGATCCATGTGCTGCTGAGAAGAAAGTGTATTCGCTCTTGGTTGGATGGTATATTGTATAAATGTCTGTTAAGTCTAAATTATTGATAGTGTTATTGAGATCTATGGTTTCCTTGTTCAATTTTTGTTTGGAAGATCTGTCCAGTGGTGAGAGAGGCGTGTTAAAATCACCTAGTATTATTGTGTTATGGTCTATTTGGTTTCTAAAATTGAGAAGGATTTGTTTGACATACATGGATGAGCCACTGTTTGGGGCATAGATGTTTATGATTGTTATGTCTTGCTGATTTATGCTTCCCTTAAGCAGTATGAAATGTCCTTCTTTATCCCTTCTGACTAACTTTGGCTTGAAGTACACATTATCTGAAATGAGGATGGATACTCCAGCTTTTTTGCTGAGTCCATGTGCATGGTATGTTTTTCCCCATCCTTTCACCTTTAGTCTATGGGTATCTCTTTCTATGAGGTGAGTCTATTGCAGGCAACATATTGTTGGATCTTTCTTTTTAATTCAATCTGCCAGTCTATGTTTTTTGATTGATGAATTCAGGCCATTAACATTCAGGGTTATTATTGAGATATGATTTGTATTCCTGGTCATTTGGTTCATTTTAAAAATTTTATTTATTTATTTATTTTTTTGACACAACTTGGTTCCTCCTTTATTTGACAGTTCCTTTAGGATAATTCCTCCCTTTGCTGATTTGCTTCTTTGTTTTTTATCTTTTCCTCATGAAATATTTTGCTGAGAATGTTCTGCAATGCTGGCTTTCTTTTTGTAAATTCTTTTAGCTTTTGTTTATCATGGAATGATTTTATTTCGTCATCAAATTTGAAGGTAAGTTTTGCTGGGTATAAGATTCGTGGTTGGCATCCATTTTCTTTCAGAGCTTGAAAAATGTTGTTCCAGGCCCTTCTAGCTTTTAGGATCTGGATTGAAAAATCTGCTGATATCCATATTGGTTTCCCCCTGAATGTAATTTGGTTCTTTTCTCTCACAGCCTTTAAAATTCTGTCTTTATTTTGTATGTTAGGTATTTTCATTATAATGTGCCTTGGTGTGGGTCTGTTGTAATTTTGTGTATTTGGAGTCCTATAAGCCTCTTGAACTTGATTTTCCATTTCATTCTTTAGGTTTGGGACATTTTCTGATATTATTTCATTGAATAGATTGTTCATTCCTTTGGTTTGTTTCTCTAAGCCTTCCTCAATCCCAATAATTCTCAAATTTGGCCTTTTCATGATATCCCATAGTTCTTGGAGATTCTGTTCATGATTTCTTACCATCTTCTCTGTTTGTTCAACTTTGTTTTCAAGGTTAAATATTTTGTCTTCAATATCTGAAGTTCTGTCTTCCAGGTGTTCTATCCTATTGGTTGTGCTTTCTATGGAGTTCTTAATTTCCTTTATTGTTTCCTTCATTTCAAGGATTTCTGTTTTTTTTTTCCAATATCTCTAACTCTTTATTGAAATGATCTTTTGCTTCCTGTATTTGCTCTTTTAACTGTCGATTGGTGCTATCATTCAATGCCTGCATTTGCTCTTTCATCTCATCATTCAATGCCTGCATTTGCTCTTTCATCTCATCATTCAATGCCTGCATTTGCTCTTTCATCTCATTGTTTGCTTCCCTGATCATTTTAATTATGTACATTCTGAACTCCCTTTCTGTCATTTCTTCTGCCATGCTGTCATTGGATTTTATTGATGTAACATCTAGATTTGTTTGGGGCATTTTCTTCCCTTGTTTTCTCATATTGTTCAGGAATCAGTGGGTCATTAAGATATTGCAGATTTCCTCTATTGACTTATAATGTCCCTGAAGATTGCTAGTATATCCCCTCTTATCCTTCAGTAGCCTGCAGTCTTGGAGGAAGTTGATAATGCGGTGCTCCACAGGAAGCTGCCTCTCTAGGGGTGGTGACCCTCAGGTGGGGTATATTCCCTGCTCGTGGGCAGAGGTGCCTCCACTTGTTGACCATTGTCATCCAAAGGGGAACTAGGCTGCGGGCTGAGGCAAGGCCTGTTTGTGCCTGTGTCTCTGGTTTTACCGTCCTTGTGGGAAAACCTCACCCGGCAGGGAAGACTCACCCGGTGGGGAGGTCTTGCTGGTCAGTTCGCCTCCTAGAGGTTCCCCTCAATCTACAACTACTGCCTGGGCTGGGCTGTCTTCCTTTGCAACGTTCCCAGGTGCCCGGAACTACCTCCTGGGCCTGGGAGCCTCACCCTTTGCAGACGAATCTCCTTAGGCTGCCTCTCCTCAGAGAATCTGCCTGCAGTCCTGGAAACTTCGCTCCACCCCTAGGTGTGTCTCGGTGCGGCTCTTCCAGCAAGAAGCCACCTAGGTCCTGGGACCCTGCTCTGCACCTAATCGCCTGGCTATGCGGCCCCTCCTCTGAGCCGCCACCTGGAGCCCCGTACAATAGCTCCGAGACCCAGAGACCCACCACACACCTCCTCCTCCGGACAGCCGCCTGGTTTCTGACGCAGTCACTAGAAGTCCAAGCAACTCACTTCGCATCTCCTCCTCCCGCCAACCTCCCGTAGCCCTAGGCAGTCACTCCGAGTCCAAGTGACCCACCCTGTTCCTCATCCTCCTCGGGGTAGCCCCCCGGGTGTTCAGGAGCAGTTGCTCGGAGACCAAGGGACCCACCGCGCTCCTCCTCCAGGCAGGCCACCTGTGTTCAGGAGCGGTCGCTTTGAGTCCAAACAGCTCACCACTTGCCTCCTCCTCCGGCAACCGCCTGTGGCTCTGATGCAGTCACTCCTAGACCAAGTGACCCACCGTGCTTCTCCTCTTCCTCCGGGCAACTCCCCGGTGTTCAGAAGTGGTCGTTCTGAGTCCAAACAGCTCACCACTTGCCTCCTCCTCCGGCAACCGCCTGTAGCTCTGATGCAGTCACTCCTAGACCAAGCGACCCGCCGGGCTTCTCCTCTTCCTCTAGGCAACCCCCCGGTGTTCAGAATCAATTGCTCTGAGTCTAAACAGCTCACCACGCTGCTCCTCCTCAGGCAGCCACTCGGAGCCCCAGTGGTTGCTCCGAGTCCAAGCGCTGTGCTGAGCCGCCTCCTCTATGATGATCCCAGTTGTCCGTGTTTACCGCTCCAGTGGGGGGAGGGGCGTCTCGCCGAGCAACTCTACTTCACAAAGTTCCCTGCGTTCCGGGGCTACTGCCCCATCTGGGACGCCTCCCCAATGGGAGAGACTCACCCGGCGGCTTTGAGTTGGTCCCAAGTCTCTCACTATCTCCTCTTTTGAATCCTGCGTCCTGGAGCAACATGAAATGCAGCTGTCCTCTAGTCCACCATCTTGAAACTTCCGGGATTAGTGGTTTTGTAAGAGAAAGAGACTTGAGTTTGCACACTCCTGCTATCTCACAATACAATACCGTCTGCCATGTTATGACACAGGAAGAAAGCCCTCACCAGATGCCAGCTCCTGGACCTTGGACTTCCCAGCCTCCAAGAGCTATAAGAATTGCTTTTCTTTATAAATACCAAGTCTCAGGTATTCTGTTGTAGCAACCCAAAACAGATGAACCACCTGTCACCTGTCAGTGCTAACCAACACCAGGCCCACCCCACCTTCCCTTCAGAAGGATGTTGCCTGGAGTTTTCTTTCACTATCTTCTCTGAGTGCTTTTGTTCTCAGATGTACCTCTCTCTCTGTCCTCAACCCTGATTCAGCCCTCCTGCACCCTGGCCTGTGGGAAGCTGCATGGAGAGAAGGGCAAGCCAACCTCTACTTGGAAGTGTTTTCTGTGTAGGAAGGGAGACAAAAATGAGAGCAGGCATGTTCTGCATAAGATGAGCACAGAAGTATGGCATGCACAAGTGTGTGAGGAAGTCCTCAGGCCCAAGGACCAAGCCAACCAGACTGAACAAAGGGAATGGAGGAATGAAGACATCAGTGGTACTTCACAGACTATGAAGCTGCCCAGGCAAAAATGGGTTGCTTGTCACCCATCGTGGATCAGGTGTGAGACAAACAGACTTCTGGATGGGAGCGGATGCCAACGCACACCTCTGCTACTCTGGGGGATCCTCTGTCTTGCTAGAGTAGTCTGCTCTGAGGCTTTTCTCAGGGTTTTAAATTCTGGGGTTCCTGGAGAATGAGGATATAAATGAAATTATAAGTGAAGGTAGGAAGGAAGGAGAAGCCTCATCTCGCTACTATCGACTGCTCTGTGGCAGAGATTATTTGTCTTGGTTCATCCTCAGCACCCAGAGCAAGGCCTGGCAAGTTGGAGGTGCTCAATAAATGTGATAGAACAATTGAAATGAATTACTTACTAAAGGAGCAATTGAGCAAATATCACAAACTCATGGTTACTTCAGGTGCCCAGGAATGCTGGGCATGTATTGTGTTTCTATTTAATTTCTTCATGGTGTTGATCCTTAGTAGTTTTGTCACTCATTTCTCTGAAAACTTCCATTTGTCTGCTCTTAAGACACCTCCCCATCCTGCTACCTCCTCCAGGAAGTCCTTCTGGATCTTGAATTGCAAGTATATGCCCTCCAGTCTGGGAGGCAACTGCATGTCCGAAAAGAACCCCCCAGCATTGGAGTCAACATGTCTGGTCAGTTGTGAGATCTTGACCAAGTTTCTTAAAACTTGCAAGTGCTTTGCTTTTCTCATTTGTAGATAGGAATTCCTAACTGTCTCACAGTGTCATGAGGATCAAGTCGGATAATGTATGTGAAGCCCTGGCATGGTGTATGTGCTTTTTGAGTAAATAAACCTTTTATCCAAGGAAAAATTTGGAAGAGCAGGAGCTTAGCAAATATCAACACAGTAGAAAGAACATTCTAGAAGGGAGAATAAAGTTCATAATCTTTTCCTGAATTTTCAGTCTCATGAATTAAATTATTAACATCAAATTTGAGGAGGAAATGAATTTCTACAGAAGGTAATGGCACCATATGCTGCCAATTACAGCCCCATAGCTGTGCATTCTTAGGAACATGAACAGAACACTAAAAAAAAAAGTGGTTTTGATGAGCTGTAAGTAAGGCATAGTTCTAACAAACATCCTGTAGCTATTGAATAGTTTTTTTAAAAAAATAAGCTACATTAAATTCTACATGCTGTACATACCAAAAAAAAAAAAAAAAAGACTGAAAGAATTTGGGGAGTTTGATGGAATTTCCCTAACCTTAGGAAGGAACACCACAAGTCAAACATCATAACTGCCAGCTGTGGAATTAATTCTAAGCCATTTTAAGTCCTGACAAGTATTTTGCTTGGCAAGAGTAAAGCAATGTGTTACGGAGGATCTCTAAAATTCGGGGTTCTGCTTCAAGGATAATTCCAGCCTTCCTTTAATGCTGTTATGCAAAGATAAGAAACACTGGATTTATAGGTTAGACTGTAAATACACTGAACTTATTGAGAGACCATAGTATTATGTCACTACTTCACTTTCTTCCCCTTTAGCTTTGTTTGTACAGGCATCATATAATTAGGTGAATTGATCCAAGTCAGGTCCTGTGCTTTGTTAAGAGAACACACACACACACACACACACACACACACACACACACACACAGGCCTCACTCAGCTGGAAATGAGAGGTGAGAGTCCCTCAGGCAGGCAGCTCCCCTCTGCATGCCATGTGAGGTGACACCCTCCCAGCTCAGTAGAGCCTGTCCCTGAAAAACTCTTGGAAAGTCAGAAAGTGAGAGTAGGGGTGGAGCAAGATGGTCACATGATTTCAATTCCTTCCTTGAGAGAAGCAATTCCTCACGCCAGGAGGACTGCTCAGAGGAATTTGTTCTTCCACTTCCAGGAAACGCTTCTCCTAGCAGGTCTTACACTGAAGGCCAACCCTGCTGAGTGAAGACAAATGTCAATATGAGGGGCTCAGCCCTGAAAATTCCCTGGCAGCACTGGGCGTTAATTCACAATGAAGTCATGTAATATGTGAATTCCACAGAAAGGCACAAATGAAAAAAACACTGACGTACAGGCTTTTATTTGTGTGAAAAACAAGCGTTTGTCTGCTTCGTTGAAAATGAATTTCATATTTGAATTTGCGTTCATCGCTCCACTGATAAGGGCATAAATTTGGGCAACGCATGGATTGCCCCAAACAGCCATTTGGGTGGAAGCTCTATTGTACTGTTGGGTGCATAGTTACTATCTTCTTTGTGGTGTCCAGAATCCCATTATAGTTTAATACTTTGTTTCTGTAAGTGTACTGTTTAATAAGATTGGCTAGGACTGGATGCCGGCCAATAGCATCTCTTGAATACTTCTGTGCTGAGGGACTGTGAAGAGAATGAACAGAATGGATTGATGGGGGGGGCCCCACATAAAAGAGAAATAACGACAGATGCTTTTTATAGAGCAATCTAACAACAAGAAGCTCAAAGTAACACACTTACAAAGGCTTAAGTGCTCAGAGGGTATCACATAGAAATTCGGGTCTCAGCTGGAACCTGAGGTTCCAATGGGGGCTGCTGCAGAGATGCACAGCCAGGAACGCAGGCTTCCCGGCAGGGGCGGTCCCGGGGTGGCGGGGTCCGGGGAGCCTGCGTGGTTTAAACACAGGGTCCCGGCGGAAACGTGATTTTAAAATAGCACCCCCAGATTAGTCTCAGAGGCCTGCAATTTCACCCCCCAAAATCTAGAAGGTAGGGGAAAAAAACAACCAATTTTTCTTATATTCTAAAAAACGACTACCTGCTTCTGTTGAATTGCTATTTGGAAGAAACAAAAAATAGGTTCGTGTGACTCTGCATTGTAACTGATATTTAATTTGAAGACAATGAACCCTTAAACTTGTGTGCTTGATGATGGTAAGACAAAAGGTATAAACAAGTGGAATATTAATTTTGAAACTTGGATTCAATCCTTTATGCTTGACTTCACAGCCTTTTTTGATGATGTTGCTAATGGAAGTGGCCTATTTAAGTGGTAAATTCAAGAAATTTAACATTCCCGAGCAACCAAAATATACAATAAGTCAATGTATAAATAACACTGTGCTAACTCACAGGTTTTTATGAAGGTTAAGGGGCCTCCTTCATAACCTCTTCCTGAATACAGGCCTGGGTTTGCCAAAGCACCAGGAGAAAACCTGGAGTGGATCCTGCCTGGGATCAAAGAAGCTCAGGGAAGCTTCCACAGATGGGGGCAGAAGTCCTCCAATATTAAAGTCTGTAGGACTAATCTAGGAGCTTGTTAAAAAAGAAGATACCTTAATCATTAGTTAATCATTAGTCCCAGAGAATCTGAGTCCAAAATCTGTGATGACTTCAGACATGTTCATTTTATTTTTAATAAAATTCTTCTTTTTAAAATTGGTTCATATTAATCATATAGAATGGTGGAGTTTATTATGGCTTATTTATACATACATAAAAACATAATTTGATCACTGGGTGCTGTGGCACACACCTGTAATTCCAGTGGTTTAGGAGGCTGAGACAGGAGGTTCACAAGTTCAAGGACAGCCTGAGGAATTTACAAGGCCCTAAGCAACTTAGTGAGACCCAGTCTCAAAATAAAAAATAAAAAGGGCTGGGGATGTAGTTCAGTGGTAAAGCACCCTGGATTAAAATCTCCAGTACCAAAGAAAAATAACAAAACAAAACACCACCAAAACAAAACCTCCAAACATTATTTGATCAATTTCACTCCTAAATACCTCCTCCAGCCTTCCCTCCTTCCTCCCCAGCACCCCCACTCTTCTTTAATGGTCTCCCTTCTGCTTTCATTGCTTCCCTCCCCCTGCACCCCAGGATTTTTTCCCTCTTGCCTCTACATATGAGAGAAAACAACATTTTTTTGAGTGTGACTTATTTTGCTAAAAATTATGTTCCTCCTGTTCCATCCTTTAATGGTAAAAATTTGAGCATTCATAAAAATAAAGAGATTAGTATGATGAACCCCCACATACTCACCCCCAGCTTTTACCATTAACTCATGGCATCTTGTTTCACCTACACCTCTTTCCTGCCTCCCTCACCCCATTATTCCAAAGCAAATCCTAGACATCATTTTTTTTCTGTAAATATTTCAACATTTATCTCTGAGAGATAAGGACACTTAAAAAAAAATAAGTCATTCAGATGAGAGTGGAAGAAGTAAAATTGTACTGATTTGCAGATGACATTATCTTGCACCTAAAACACACACAAACTAACACATATAAAACTATTAGACCTAATCATTCAAGTTAATGAAAATCCATTTATAATAATATTTAAAAGCATAAAATACTTAGGAATAACTTTAAACAAACAGCACAAGACTTGTACACTGAAAACTACAAAGCAGGGCTGGGGATATAGCTCAGTTGGTAGAGTGCTTGTCTGTCAAGCACAGGGCCCTGGGTTCAATCCCCAGCACTGCAAAACAAAACAAAACAAAACAAAAAAAACTATAAAACATTGAAAAAAAATAAAGTAGACCTAAATAACTGGAAATATATCTGTGTTCATGGATTGAACAATTTAATAGCGTTACAATGAAACCTAAAATTGACTTACAGATTCAATACAACTGAATCAAAAATCCAAATATCTTTTTTGTTTTTTTAGAGATGAAGGAACTGATCCTAAAGTTCATATGAAATTGCAAAGGACATATAGCCAAAACAATCTGGAAGGAAAAAATTTGAATTCTCAATTTCAAAACCAACTATAAAACCACAGTATTCAAAATTGTGTGATACTGGCACAAGAATACAATAAATGTAATTGAATTAAGAGTTAGTAAATAAACTCATACATCTATGGTCAGTTGATTTTCTATAAGGGTGACCAGATCATTTGATGGAGAAAAACTAGTCCTTTGAACAAATGGTACTGGAACAACCATATATTCATAAGAAAAAGGATGAATTTAGACCCCTATCTCACATCATATTTGAAAATTAACTCAAAGTGAGTCAAAGACCTAAATATAAGAGCTAAAAGTATAAAACTCTTAGGAGAAAACAAGGCATAAATCTTTGCCACCTTAGACTAGGTAATGTTCCTTGGTATGTTGAAAAAAGCACAAGAGACAATAAAAATATTGGTCTTCATAAAATTAAAAACTTTTATACTTCAACGGACAGTGTCAAGAAAGTAAAAAGATAATTTGCATAATGGAAAAAATGCAAATCATATATCTAATAAGGGCTAATATCCAGAATATATGAGAAGTCTTACAACTCTCCAATAAAAAGACAAATAACCCAATTAAAGTATGAGTGAAGGATCTGAATAGATGTGTCCCCAAAAACATGTGTATATAGATAGCCAACAAACACATGAAAAAAGGTTCAACATCATGGTCATTAGAGAAATGCAAATTAAAACTGTAATGAGATACCCCTTCCATTCACTGAGATGACTATAAAAATAAATAAATGAAAATAAAAAAACATAATAACAACTGTTGAGTCAGGTGTAGAGAAACTGGAACCCTCATAACGCTGTTGATGGGAACATAAAATGGGTATGGTCACTGTGAAAATAGTTAAACAGTTCCTCAACAAGTAAAGCAGAGTCACCATGACCCAGCAATTATTCTCCTAGCAATTAAACCCAAGAAAAGTGAAGATGTTAATAGCACAATTTGTACACAAATATTCATAGCTGTATTATTCACATTAGTGAGAAACAGAAACAACTCAAATGCCCATCAAGTGATGAATGGATAAACCAAATGTGGCATATCCACTTAATGGAATATTATTCAGCCAGAAACAAGGAATTAAGTACTGATACAGACTACAATGTGGATGAACCTTGAAAACATGTGAAGTAAAAAAAGCAAGACACTAAAGACCACATATTATATGATTCTATTGCTATGAAATTTTCCAGAATAGGCAATCCATAGAGATATAAAATAGATTAGTGGTTGTCAGAAGATGAAGGAAATGAGGATTTGAGTAATGACAACTGATAGGTATATGGGGTGTTTTAAAGTGTTTAAAATATTTTGGTGATGGTTGCACAACCTTGTGACTATGCCCAAAACTATTAATCTATACATTTTAAATTCTAGTATAAGTGAATTCTGTCAATTAAGTGAAAAGGTAACTACAACATGATCATCACACCTAAAGAAATTAATGATATTCCCTTAGTATCACCAAATAGCATCACTGCTCAAATTTCTAATTGCCTTTTTAAAAATAGTGTTTTTAAGGCTCTTTGAATTGTTTTTGTGGCAGGCTATAAGGGTCATAATGAATGCATACCTTACAATTAATGAATATGCCTCAGTTCCTTGTAAGTTATAGTTTTACCCTCCATTTTCCTTTTTATGTTCCTCCTTACAATTTACTTATTGAGGAAACCCGACTGCATGTCCTATAGAGCTTTCCAGTCCAGAGTTTGCTGCTTGCATTCCTAAGGTGCTGTTTAACATTTTCCATTTCTTCTTTATGTTCTGTATATCTGTGGTTGGGCTGCCCCATTTATCAGATGCAGATTTCACTTGTATATCTGTGTGTGGTTCTGGGGATCAAACCCAGGGCCTTACGCATGCTAAGCATGTACTCTACCACTGAGCTACATCCCCAGCCCCTACGTATTTTGGCTGGATGGAAGAGGTATAGGCACCTAGTGTTGGTTGTTTTCCTTGCTGTAGCCTGAATCCGGGATGTCCCCCAAAGACCCGTGTTATAAAGGCTTGGGCCCCAGCTTGTTGCTTGAAAGGTGGTGGAACCTTTATGAGGTGGGGCCTAGTGGGAGGTATGTTGGTCATTGGTGGCATGCCCTTGAAGGGGATTATGAAGTCCCATTTCTTCCCCTTTCTTGTCCACTTCCCAGCCATGAGGTCAGTGTTTTTGTGCCATCACACAATCTCCACCATGATGTGCTGCTGCTGAACAGATCTAAAAACAACAGGCCCAACTGATTATGGACTGGAACCTCTACAACTGCACCAATACAAACCTTTTTTCTCTATAAGTTGATTATCTCAGGTATTTGTTATATTGATGAAAAGCTGACTAACACATTCCTTGTGATATGTTATAAAGTGTTGATGCTCAATATCTAACCCTTTTCCTTGTTGTAGGAGGAATGTGTTTGTATTCTAGCACTCCATCTTCACCTATCAGCTAGAATTCTTACACAAAGAGAAACCCTGTGACCAGTATTTGGTCATCTTAAGTTTCCATTCTAATAGCACAGGGAAAATTATTATTTCCCTTTATTTATTTCCAAATAATAATTATTCTCTATATAAATTTTACAAAAACGATCCATAATTTCTTGTTTGTTTGATTTGGTATCATTTAAAAACATGGATTTAAACATATGATTTACTTCAGTCCAGTGCCATTTCTCTCCTAGTGTCCATTCTGATGGGTACATGCTTCTTTGTGTTGGCTCCCAAGTCTATTTGAATAGCTTCTTTCCTTTGGAAATGAGATGTGCCAGGTTCCATTTTGCACATTAAGGACAGTTCATTTCCAACAAGTCTCCTGGTGGCTCTCTTAAGAGAGATCTAAAGACCCTAGTTTAAAGACTAAGTAATTTGTTCAGCTTCAGCCCACGGTGCTGGTTCTCCACAAGCTCATTTAGGTTTTACCTAATGACACGTCTGGGTTGATTAAAGGGGATCATGTGAGTAGTCGCTGTTACTTAGTGATATCAGAGAACACCATAAAATTAAAGGGATGAAAGTTCTCACATTCATCTCTCTCTCTCTCTAGGGAGAGAGAAATCTAAACTGGGCATCAGCAAAGCACCACACCTATGCCAGAAGTAATGTGGCGGGGTGAGGTGATGGTGATGGTGATGAGCAGGAGAGGGAGGAGGAATAAATAATAGTAACAATTACCTATGACTCTGTGTCCGCCTTGTTCCCATTGTCATGTTAAAGCCTTTATGAACGTTTCCTTTTAGTATCCACATTGGCCCTCTGACAATGTTCCCTCTGAAGAGAAGGAAAATGGGCAGGGAAGTGTCTCTAGCAGCTTTCGTCCTCTTCAAGGTCAGGAGTGGGAGAGGGGTGAGGACAACAGGGGGAGAAAAGCATTTTATAAGGTAAACCACCCCCAACCCCTGTGCTCCCAGAACCCAGAGTAACTTGCTCCATTTGTCACGAGAACTCCAAGTTTCACGGTTTGGCTGACATAGTAGTTAGGAAGAAGCTGCTCAATATCAAAGGATTTTGAAGTGAGGATCCCCTTGGGGTCATTTTATTTTAAGGCTGAAGTTTATTGGTTCCAATAACTCTTTTGCCGATGGGGGAATGTGGGGAGTAGGCATTTTGAAGCCCAGTCGCAGGCCATATCACAAGAAGGGGAGTCAGAATCCCGACGCCCATCAGATCACTCCTAAGTAGAGGTATCTGGATAGTTTTTAAAATTCCTCTCGTATTCATAATCACTACCAGTTTTTACTTTTCCCTTTGTAAGGACGTATATTGTAAAAAGCTTCTCTGCAAGTTGGATTCTTTCCTGACAACAGCTAAAGTTATTCAAGCCAAAGGTGCCCTTCACTTTGTGTGTATGTAGGCACTTCATTCATGTTGCTGAAGTAAATTGGTTCCTACCAAAATGAAATATGAACAAGAGCAAAGCAAGGTGCGGTGTGTGAAGTGAATATGGCAAAAAAGAAAACTTCCCACCTCTGTAAATATTGGTCCCAAACATAGTGAACATGAGGCTGAAGGTTACACAGGAGGCTCTGAACTAAAACCATCCAGTCTAGACATATGGGCAGATGGCAGTCAGACAGCAGAAAGAGCTTAGAGGGCTTGAGTTGGTAAGAAATATAATAGGAATGTTTTAAAAATGGTAACTGCATTTTTTTTTGTTTATCTTTATGACTTTCATGAGCAAATATAACTTTTGTGATTAAAGAAAAAACAACAAATTCTCATTTTGAAAAATTGGAAAAGGGCATATGAAGGGAAATGGGATGGAGGTGGGCCCTGGAAGTTTAGGCTGCGGGAGATGGTGGATCCTGGAAACATCTACAGCCATCTCTGTGTCCTGAAGCTGGGTGCTGTAGTTTGGATGTTGAATGTCCCCCAAAGGTCCATAAGCTAAAGGCTTAGTTCCCAGGTAGCACAGTTGGGGAGTAGCAGAACCTTCAGGAGGTGAGTCTAGTGGGAGGTCCTTAGGGCACTGGGAGGATGCTCCTGAAGGGGAATGTGGGACCCCAGCTTCTTCTTTCTTCTTCCTGATTCATGAGGGGAGAGGTTTTGCTCTACCATATGCTCCCCATCATTGCCAGCCAGCACACCCACCAGAGGCCCAAAGTAATTCATCCAGTTCTGGACTGGGAAGTCCAAAACTGTGACGCACACTGTACCTTTTCTCTTTATAAGTTAATTATATCGGATATTTTATTATATAAATGAAAAGCTAATACGCCTGTGACTCGATTCTCCTCATCTTCTCCCTTAGTATGTTCAGGGAAATGAAGTGGCAGAAAAGGTCAATGAACTGGAAAGCCATTTGAGAGGGTCTTTTATATTTAATAGTTAATAGCAAATGGCTATTACTGCTGGCTATTATCAGTGGCCATTATCTCAGACTGTGAGTTTTTAAAAATGTCAGTGCCAGGGCCTCCTCCCAGAAGCCCAGAAGGTTCAGTGGGTCTGGGGGAAGTGGCAAAATCAGATTTCAAGTTCAGATCTAACTCTGTTTTTTATAAGTTGCTATATTAAAATTAAGCAGACAGGTGACATCAGCAAGATAGTGAAATAGACAGACCTGAACACTCCTCACCCCATGGGCATAGCAATTCAACAATAATAAATAAACAAATTGCCTTCAGTGGAAATCCAGAAACCACTAGAGGTTTTACGCAAGGCAAGGCCAAATCCAGCCAACCAGCTGGTGGGGAAATTCAATATACTCTCTTATCATATTCCCTAGTCTCAGCATAGCCTCGTGTAATCAGAAGGCAACCCCCAACAAACAGATTCCCCCTGGGAAAGGAAGGAATTGAACTGCACACCCAACTTTCTAACTTTTGTGTGGGCTGAGGCACTGCTTTCTGTTTCACCTGTCTAAAAACACTAATGGAACTCAGCATACTCTACATTAAGAAGAATATGGTAGTTTGGATTTATCACAAAAATTTGAGAGACACTCAGAATATTTGGCTGTTCTGCCTGATGAGGGTCTTCTCCTGTATTGGACCACTCTCTAAGACTGGGGGAAGTGACTGTGTTTTCAAATGCACAGATAGCAACAGAAAGAGTCAAGTAAAATGAAGAAACAGGAAATATGTCCCAAACGAAAGAAGAAGATAAAATTCCAGAAACTAGTCCTAGTGAAATGGAATTATTTCATTTACCTGACATAAAATTCAAAATAGTCATCATAAAGCTGTTTGAATAAGGTTATGGGAACAGTGTATGGATGAAGTGAGAATTTAAACACAGAGAATAATAAAACAATAAACAAAAAAATCTCAGAGCTAAAGAATGAAATAAGTGAGTTGAAAAATTTAGTAGAGTAGGGTTCAACACCAAACCAAATCAAGAAGAAGAAAAGCTCAGTGAATTTAAAAACAGGCAGTTAAAGAGTATCCAGCCAGAGAATAAAAAGAAAAGAAAAATGAAAAAAGTGAAGAAAGTTTGAAGGACTTATTGGACACCATTAAGCAATCAACATATGCATTATGAGCTTTCCTGAAGAAGAGAAAAAAGAAATCTTTTAAAATAAATAAATGACTGAACACTTTCCATTTGGGGAAGGAAATAGAAAATCTAGGAGACCTAACTGACTTCTGATAACCTGGTTTAAGGAAATACACACTAAAACACATAACCAAATTGTCAAAAGTCAAAGACAAAGAGAATTTTGAAAGTGGCAAGAGAAGTGACTTGTCATGTACAAGGGAACTACTATGAGACAATAAACGGATTTCTCAGCAGAAACCTTGCAGGTTTGAAATGGGAGAGGTAATATCTTTAAAATGCTAAAGAAAACAGTTGCCAAGCAAAAATATTATACCTGGAAAACTGTCTTTCAAAAATGAAGGAGATAAGTGATCAAAAGAGCATTATGTTACAATAGTCTGAGTGACCCCAGACCCCTGAGTCTCTCTAGCTGCCTGCCTGGTCATGTGATCACTCCCTCTTATATGTGCTCTGGTCATTGTTTTGCCATGAGGTCTTCACCAGAGTTAAGCACCATGCGTGCTCTGGTCATTGTTTTGCCATGAGGTCTTCACCAAAGTTAAGCACCATACCCTGCAGTCTCTAGAACTCTCAGCCAAATAAATCTTTCTTCTTCAAAAGCAGAAGATACCTCAGGTATTTCCTTATAGTGATGAAAATGAACTAACAATAGCTACTGAGAAAAATGCTTTTGATGACCTCTAGACCTGAGGTTATTAATTGTTATTTTCTCTTTAATTCTTAATTTTTGCCCTAGATTGCTTAAAGCCATGTTGGCTAAATAATACAAGTTTGGGATTGTTAAATGTTCCAGATGATCTATTTCTTTTAATCATTACTGACACTCTTTATAATGATAATAATAATGTTTATACAAAAGATTATTTCATATGCTACTAATATTACCATTTTTTCACTAGTGTTTGCCTCATATGGCATTTTCCCATCCCTTTATTTTTAATCTTTTTGTGTAATTATGTCATTTCTAGGAGTCATAAGAAAGATGCTTTTCAAATAAATTATACTTCCAACAAAAAACAATAGAACTTTGCAATGATCAGAATGTTAAGGTGCAATATATTTTTTTAAAAAAATTTTTTAGTTGTCAATGGATTTTATTTTATTTATTTGTGTGTGTGATGCTGAGAATGGAACCCAGTGCCTCACACAAGTTCTATACCATTCTAGGCAAGTTCTATACCATTGAGCCACAACCCCAGCCCTTAATATACTCTTTACTATACATGAAATCGTTTCTTATAAAATGAAATTTGTATAGAGATAGACTGTGGATTCACATGCTGATATAAGATATAAAACAGAGATATTTTGTGTATCCTTTACTCAGTTTCCCCTAATGGTAACATTTTATAAAACTACAGTCCAGTGTCACAACTAGGATATGCACATTGATACAATTCACTGATTTCATTCACATTTGCCATCATTATTTACACATGTGTATGTGTGTGTGGTTCTAAACAATTTTATCATACATAGGGTTTATGTGTCTACCACTGTATTCATGATACTGAACAGGAACAGTTCCATAACCAAAAAGATTATTGATGTTGCTATCTATAACCACATCCACATCCCTTCCTCCTTCTACCTACCTCATCTCTAAATCCTGGCAACCACTAGTCTATCCCCATTTCTAAAATTCTCTCATTCAAAGAAATATTATACACACAGAATCATGCAGCATATAACCTTTGGGGATTGACTTTTCCCACTCAGCATAATTCCTTGAAGAGTTATCCAGGATATGTTCATGAAGTTTCTTTTTGTTTCTGAGTAGCTATGCTTGGGATGCATGTGCCACAGTTTTGTGTAATCATTCAACTATTGAAAGACATCTGGGTTGTTTCCTATTACAAATAAAGCTCTTATGAACATTCAAAAAAGAAAAAAAGAAAAAAAATGAAGGAGAATTGAGAATGTTGATGCTTGCCTGTAATCCCAGTGACTCAGAAACTTGAGGCAGGAGGATTACAATTTCAAGACCAACCTCAGAACTTAGTGGGACCCAAAGCAACAAACATAGAATCCTATTATACTATTATGGTGGTGGGTAAGTTACTTTTAATATTAGCATAAAAGTAAAAGAGCATAAATGTTTAAAATAACTATAAAATATTAATGGCTACACAATACAAAATATGTAAATTATAATGTCAATAGCAAAGTAGGGAGGGGAGTAAAAGTGTAGAATTTTTGTGTGCAATTGAAGTTGTAATTAGCCTAAAGTACACTATTGTTAAGTGTATTTTTTATGTATGCCCTAAGGTAACCACAAGAAAAATAATGTGTACAAGATGCACAAAAGAATAAAGGAGGAATCCAAACATATGAATTTTTCTATTTGCCATGAGCACATTGTAACCTCAGTAGCTCAGGAGGCTGAGGCAGGAGGATCACAAGTTTGAAGCTAGGCTCAGCAACTTAGTGAGATCCTGTCTCAAAATAAAAAATAAAAGGGTTGAAGTCATAGCTCAGTACCACTGAGTGGTTTAATCCCCAGGACAGCCCCCAAAAGAAGTATATGTAATTTTAAAAATCAATGAAACCCAAAGGAATTCAACAAGAGAGGAAAAGAGGGACAAAAAGCATAGTTTAAGGCAGAAGGTGATGAACAAACTATTCTTCTCTATCAATAATTACTTTAAGTGTAAATGGATTAAATTCTCAGTCAAAAGAGATAGGGTAGATAAGTGGATTTAAAAAAAAAGTGAGGGCCTGGGGTTGTGGCTCAGTGGTAGAGCGCTTGCCTAGCATGTGTGAGGCACTGGGTTCGATTCTCAGTACCGCATATAAATAAATGAATAAAATAAAGGTCTATCAACATCTAAAAAAATTTTTTTAAAAAGTGAGAGCCAACTATATGCTGTTTATAAGATACTAACTTCAGACTTAAGATGTGCATGGGCTGAAAGTGAAGAGGTAGAAAAAGATACTCTTTGCAAATGGTAAAAAGAGCAGGGGTGGCTAAAAAATAGTCTGCAAGTCAAGAAGGACATTAATGATAAGTAGATCAATCCAGGACTGGGTTGTGACTCAGAAGTAAAGCACTTGCCTAGCATGCAAGAGGCACTGGATTCAATTCTCAGCACCACATATAAATAAATAAAGAAAATGAAGGTCCATCAATAACTAAAAAAAAAATTTAAATAAAGATCAATCCATCAGGAAGACATAATAATTATACATACACCCACATCAGAGCACCTGAATATATGAAAGCAAACTTTGACAGAACTGAAGGGACAAATAGCAATACGATAAAAGTACGAAACTTCACTACACCACTTTCCATAGTGGGTAGAACATGCCCACAGAAAATCAATAAAGAAACAATAGACTTGAACTACATGTAGACCAATGGACCTAACAACCACATGTGTGCATGTGTGTGTGGATAGACAGACAGATAGATAGATAGAAAGCACAATCCATCCAACAGCAGTAGAACATACATTCTTCTCAAGTGTACATGGAACATCCCCTAGAGTAGGTCACAAAACAAGTCAACAAATTTAAGGAAATAGAAAACAGACCAAGTATCTTTCTTTTTCTTTATCTTTTCTTTCTTGTTTGCTTTTATCCTTGAACCCAGGACTGCTTTACCTCTGAGCTATGTCTCTGGTCCTTTTCATTTTGTGACAGGGTTTGCTAAGTTGCTCAGGGCCTCACTAAGTTTCTGAAGCTGAGCCTGAGCTTGTGGTCCTCCTGCTTCAGCCTCCCAAGTCACTGGGGTTACAGGTATGTGCCACCGTGCCTGACATCCAAGTATCTTTTCTGTCCAAAATGGAATGAAAATAGAAACTAATAGCAGAATCTGGAAAACTCACAAATATGTAGAAATTAACACTCCTGAACAACCAGTAGGGAAAAGAAGAATCAAAAGGGAAAGTAGAAAATGAATCTTGAGACAAATGAAAATGGAAACCCAATGTATGAAAACTTATGGGTTATACCAAAAGCAATATTAAAGGGAAAGTTTAATTTCTTCTTTTTCCTATTTGTATCCCTTTAATTTCTTTCATCTGTGCTCTGGCTAGAGTTTCAAGAACTGTGTTGAATAGAAGTGGTGAAAGAGGGCATCCTTGTCTTGTTCCATTTCTTTGAGAGAATGCTTTCAGTTTTTCTCCATTTAGAATGATGTTGGCCATGGGCTTAGCATAAATAGCTTTTACAATATTGAGGTATGTTCCTACTATCCCTAGTTTTTCTAGTGTTTTGAATATGAAGGGGTGCTGTATTTTGTCAAATGCTATTTCTGCATCCATTGAGATAACCATATGATTCTTATCTTTAAGTCTATTGATGTAATGAATTACATTTATTGATTTCTATATGTTGAACCAACCTTACTTGCCTGGGATGAACCCCACTTGATTGTGGTGCATTATCTTTTGCGTTTCTATCCATCAGTGATGAATCTACTGAAAGAGAAATTAGGAAAACTACCCCATTCACAATAGCCTCAAAAAAAAAATAATAATACTAGGGAATCAATCTAACAAAAAAGGTAAAAGACCTCTACAATGAAAACTATGGAACACTAAAGAAAAAAATTGTAGAAAGTCTTAGAAGAGGCCTTGAATATGCTCTTGGATAGGCAGAATTAATTTGTCAAAATGGCCATACTACCAAAAGTGTTGTGCAGATTCGATGTAATTTCTATTAAAATTCCAATGACATTTTTCATAGAAATAGAAAAAACAATCATGAAATTCATTTGGAAAAATAAGAGACCCAGAATAGCCAAAACAATCCTTAGCAAGAAGAGTAAAGCAGGAGGTATCACAACACCAGATCTTGAACTATACTACAGAGCAATAGTAACAAAAATGGCATGGTATTGGCAACAAAATAGACAAGTAGACCAGTGGTACAGAATAGAAATTACAGAGACAAACCCACATAAATATGATTATCTCATACTAAACAAAGGTGCCGAAAACACATACTGGAGTAAAAATAGCCTCTTCAATAAATGGTGCTGGGAAAACTGGAAACCCATATGTAGCAAAATGAAATTAAACCTCCATCTCTCAGCCTGCACAAAAATCAACTCAAAATGGATCAAAGACTTAGGCACTAGAGCAGAGACCCTGTGCCTAATAGAAGAAAATGTAGGTCCAAATCTTAACCATGTCGGCTTAGGACCAGGTTTCCTTAACAAGACTCCTAAAGTGCAAGATGTAAAATCAAGAATCAATAAATGGGACGGATTCAAACTAAAAATCTTCTTCTCAGCAAAGGAAACAATCAGTAATGTGAAGAGAGAGCCTACAGAATGGAAGAAAATCTTTGCCACATGCACCTTGGAGCACTAATCTCCAGAATATATAACGAACTCAAAAAACTTAAAACCAAAAACAAACAAACAAACAAACAAAACAAAGAGCCCAATCAATAAATGAGCTAAGGAACTGAACAGAAACTTCACAGAAGAAGAAATACAATTGATCAACAAATATATGAAAAAATAATCAACATCTCTAACAATTAGAGAAATGCAAATCAAAACTACTCTAAGATTTCATCTTACTCCAGTCAGAATGGCAATCATCAAGAAAACAAGCAACAATAAGTGTTGGCAAGGATGTGGGGAAAAAGGTACACTCATACAATGCTGGTAGGACTAAAAATTGGCACAATCACTCTGGAGAGCAGTACGGACATTCCTCAGAACACTTGAAATGGAACTACCATTTGACCCAGCTATCCCACTCCTTGATTTATACCCAAAGGACTTAAAATCATGCAACCACAACAATATTTATACCAGCTGAATTCACGATAGCTAAACTATGGAACCAACCTAGATGACCTTCAATAGATGCATGGATAAAGAAACTGTGGTATATATACACAATGGAATATTACTCAGCCTTAAAGAAGAATGAAATTATGGCATTTGCAGGTAAATGGATGGAGCTGGAGAATATCATGCTAAGCAAAATAAGCCAAACCCCAAAAATCAAAGACTGAATGTTTTCTCTGATAAGTGGATCCATAGTGGATGGGGCAGGGGGTAGGGAAGAATGGAGGAACTTTAGATTGGGCAGAGGGGAGTGAGGGGAGGGAGGAGGTGTGGGGGTGGGAAGAATGGTGGAATGAGACAGACATTATTACCCTATATCCATGTATGATTACAGGACTAGTGTGACTCTGCACCATGTACAGCCAGAGGAATGAGAAGTTGTGCTCCATTTGTGTACAATGTATCAAAATGCATTCTACTGTCATTACAACCAATTAGAACAAATTTAAAAAATTAAAAATTAAAAAGTTATTAAAAAGGAAAGTTTGTAGTGATAAATGTCTACATTAAAAAATAAAAAGTGTAGAAAAAGAATAAATTAAATGCAAAATTGGAAGGAAATAAAGATTAGAGCAGAAAAAAATGAAATAGAAATATAGAGAAACAATAGAACAAATCAAAAGGGCTAAGAGCTGACTTTTTGAAATAAAATGGACAAATCTTTAGCTAGACTAAGAAAAACTCAATGGTGAAAAACTGAAATCTTTGCCTTTAAGTCCAGGAAGAGGACAAGATGCTTACTCTTGACCCTTCTGTTCCACGTAGTACTGGAAGTTCTAGCCAGAGCAATTAGAAGAGAAGAAATAAAAGGCATTCACATTAGAGAAGAAGAAGTAAAATTATCTCTGTTTGCACATGACATGATGTACGGAAATGCCCAAAACCCCACAGACTCTACACACCCTTCTAAAAAATCTGTTAGAACAAATAAATTCTGTAAAGTTGCAAAATACAAAATTGACATTCAAAATCAGTTGTGTTTCTATACAATAATAATGAGAAATTAAGAAAACAGCTCCATTTACGATAGCATTAAAGAGTAAAATATTTAAGAATAAACTAAGGAGATGAAAGACTTGTTCACTGGAAACTATGAAACATTAATGAAGGAAATGAAATAAGACACAAATGGATGAAAAGATGTCCCATGTTCCAAACTTAGTAGCATTAATACTGTTAAGGTGTCTGGGCCTTTAAAATGCCCCTGCTACCCAAAGCAATCTACAGATTCAATGTAATCCCTATCAAAATCCCAATAACGTTTTTCACAAAACTAGAAAAAAGTAATCCTCAGATTTATTTTGTATCGCGAAGGATCCCAAATAGCTAAAACAATCTTAGGAAAGAATAAATTGGAGGCATCACTATACCCAATTTCAAAATATATCAAGGCTACTATAATTAAAAGCATATGACTGTTACGGTGCTGCCATAATGAGAGAGAAGACCAATGGAAGAGAAAGCAAAGTCTGTCAAATCTACCCACCTACCATCAACTGACCAGTGAGAAGGACACCAAGATTGCATGATGGAGAAAGAATTGTCTTCTTAAGAAATGGTGCTGGGAAAACTTGCAGGACAATGAAACTGGACCTTTATAACACACACAAATCAACTCAAAATGGATTCAAGACTTAAGTGTAAGACCGGAAACCATAAAACATCTGGAAGAAAATGTAGGGGGAAAGCTTCATGACATTGATCTTGACACTTATTTCTTGGATATAATACCCAAAGCATAGGCAATAAGAGCAAAAATAAGTGAATCTACATCAAAATGAAAGTTTCTGTGCAACAAAGGAAATAATAAACAGAATGAAAAATTAACAGAGAAAAGGAGAAAATATTTGCAAACTACATATCTGATAAGGAGTTAATATTCAAAATATTTAAGGAAAATATATAACTTTAAAAAAAAACCCAATTTTTAAGTGGTATGGGTCTTGAATAGACATTTCTCCAAAGATAAAATACAAATGGCCAACAGGTATATGAAAAGATGCTGTACATTACTAATCATCAGATAAGTGCAAGTCAAAACCACAATAAGATTACCTCACACCTGTTAACATGGTTATTTTTTTTTAAAAAAGGTAAGTATTGACAAACATGTTGAGAAATTAAAACCCTCTACACTGTTGGTGGGAATATAAAATGATGTAGTCACTATGGGAAAACAGCATAGAAGTTTCTCAAAAGATTAAAAATGAAAATTCCATATGATTTTGCAACCCCACTCTGAGTATTTATCCTAAAGAATTGAAATCAGGATGCCAAAGAAATATATGCACTTCCATTTTATCGCTGCACTATTCATAATAGGCAAGATGGGGAAATAACTTAGATGTCCTTTGATGAACTAATGGAAAAAGTGTGGACCATACACATAATGCAATAGTATTCAGCCTTAAAAAAAAGGGAAATCCTACCAATGTGTTGGTGTAATTCCAGTGACTTGGGAGGCCAAGGCAGAAGGATTGCAAAGTTTGAGGCCAGTCTCAACTGTTCAGCAAGACCTGGTCTCAAAATAAAAAATTAAAAAGAGCTGAGGGTATAGCTCAGTAGCAAAGCATCCCTGAGTTCAATCCACAGCTAAAAAAAAAAAAAAAAAGAAGAAGAAGGACATCCTGTCATTTGCAATTCAGAAATGAAACTAGAGGACCTTTTACCAAGTGAAACAAGCCAGTCACAAAAGAACAAATATTGCATAATTTCACTTATATGAGTATCTAGCACGGTCAAGCAAACAGAAGTAGTGTAGAAGAGTGGTTGCCAGGAGCTGAGGGGAGAGGAAAATGAGGGAGGGTTGCTGTTCGAAAAGTGTAAAGTTTTAGTTTGACAATAGGAATCAATTCTAGAAATCTGTTATACAACATTGTGGCTGTAGATAACAATAAAATACTGTACTGTACACTTAAAATTTTGTTAAGGGCTGGGGGTGTAGCTCAGTGGTAAAGCACGCGCCTAGAACGTGCAATCCCCAGCACCAAAAAATAAAAAATAAGAATTTGTTAAGAAGATAATGACTCAGGTTAAACATTCTTACCACAATTAAAAAGAAAAAAAAATTAACTAGAAGGTTGCCATCAGCAAGCACTTTTAAAATGCCTTTAATAAAGTTAATGAATTTTTATCTTTTCCTTCCTTCCTTCCTTCCTTTTTTCCTTCCTTCCTTCCTTCTTTCCTCCCTCCCTCCCTTCCTTTCTCCTTCTTTTTTGCCTTTATTATTAGTTTTAAATTAAACACACTGTGATTGTCTTGAACTTGGAACAGCCCCAGTTGGGTTTTACAGCCGGCAATCCAGGAGCAATTCATCATGAACTTCTGTACAATGGGCCAAGGTTGAGCTTCACTGAAAACTATGCAATATATTTGCAATAAATCTGCTTTTGTTTGGATGCCATGGAAAATACTGAGACCAATACCAAAAGCAAGGAATTTGGAGATTATTATTTTAATAGCAAAGGATATCACCATAACAATGAAATATTAGCAAGTCACCAGGCCCAGATGGGAGGCTCAGTGGAACGTCAAAGGAAGTAGCAGAAAAGAACAGTGGCAGATGCCTCCTCTTCTGGTCTGACTTCTGGAGCAAGTGTGATTTTCCATCGTCCTGCACTTTGCCAACCTCCTCCCTCCAGCTCCTTTGAATTCAGAATAATCATCAAAGTCTAGCTGGCAAAGCCCAAGAGGTATTTCCAATCCTTCTGTGCTCCTGAAATAAAATCTCAATGGAGCATCTCTCAACCTGGCCGAGGAGGAATTTGAAATCTTTTCTGAGCCATGAACCCCTCTGACAGTCTGAGGAAGCATGTGGATCTGTCTCAGAATAGTTCTAATGCATGATATGAAACACATATAATTAAAAAGGAAACCAATTTTGCTGAAATATCATGATCAAATATTTTTTAAAATCTGGTTATATAGTAAGGTATATTTTTCTTTATTCTTGTATTAAGATCTGATGGCAGTTCCAGCAACTTCCTTAGTGTTGCAGTAAAGTTGGTCATGGTAGTCTTTCAGGAATAACTACAGCAATTGTAATGCGGAATGAAAATATCTGTGATTTCTATGGGAGGTAAAGTCACAGAGACTGCAGTATTAGTGGGATGTGCTCACTGCGTTCACAATGAAAAGAAAAGGAATGCTCAATTTCAGTTAGAAGTTAGCATAAAAAACATTTTTTTGTCATCTAACTTCACATACCCACTTGAGTGCTACCCACTTGAGGGTGAGAATCTCTCGACTAGTATCACCTACCTAAAGAGGCAGCCTGGTAAAAGACTTAATGTAGAATTAAATGTTAGGAGTGACTACGTCAAATCATTAGATTTCCTTCCTTATGAAATGAACTTTCTGAATTAATCGGTAAATATTTTTCAAAACTTGAGAGGAAAAGAGAAGTCTTGCTAACTTTTTCATTATATTCTTAGGTTACAATGAATTCTAACTAGAAATCAAAGGAAATTCAAATGCTATGCATTTTGCAATAAATGCTTGAGAAGGAATTTTAAAAGTAGTGACAATGAACAGTTGAATTTCTGGTACATTAACCACACTAATTTTTCAAAACTGTGTGGATGCGAAATAATCTGTCCTCCTGCCTTTATAACTGACTTCCATCAACTTGATCACACACAACTGCTGGGTTCATTTTGATAGGTAAAGGTAGCTACCAAAATTTTTGAAGTGATTAGGGTTAACCACTTTCCCACATCTCAATACCAGTTTATAATGAAAGTGAATCTCTGACCAAATTCAGACACAGAGAGAGATCTAGTACAGTTTCTGAGTTTTGATTTCTGTTTTTGTGGTGCTGGTGATTGAACCCATGACTTTAGCACATGCTAAGCATACTTTTTACCTCCACAATATATCCCCACCCCCTAGATAGACATTTATTAGCAAAGCAAGCACAATTGATGTAACCTATTCTGTAGACTCAAAGGAGTTCCAGCTCTCCATCCTTTTGGTTGCTGTGCCCATAATATTGTTGTGGCAGACACACAACATTTCAGCAAAGACAGGCACCTAGACTAAGTAGCCCTCAAACCATAAGCCAGAACCTAAAGGGTATAGGCCGCTGGCTTCTGAATTCTTTACCTCACTCTTGCGAGTGGGGACAATTTGTTTATACCAATCTATACTTGAATATCTTCAGCTTCACCAATGGGAATCCATTTCTGCCATAAGTCTTGCCAAATAGAATGACTATTTTTACTAATAAAAACCCAAACTGGATACCCACGATGCTTATTAGAAAAGTTTAGGTTGCTAATGACAGCAGAAGCATGGCCATAGCCACTTGTGGAGGGTGCTCCTTCCTGATATAACACTAGCTGACTACTCCTGAATTATGCGATCTTCTCTCTGCCCTGACATTTTATTATGGAAATTGTTAAGAGACAGAAAACTTGCTGGCATGTTGGAGTTTTATCATTCAACTACATCAGTAGTTCTCTAATTGCAGCCTGCAGGGGTTGGGGTTGTGGCTTGGTGATGGAGCGCTTGCCTAGAACATGAGAGGCACTGAGTTTGATCCTCAGAACCACAAAAAAATGAATGAATCATTTTGGAGGTGGGGTACCAGGGTTTGAACTCAGGTGCACTTGAACACTGAGTTACATCCCCAGCCTATTTTGTATTTGATGTAGAGTCAGGGTCTCACTGAGCTGCTTAGTGCCTCACTTTTTCTGAGGCTGTCTTTGAACTTGTGGTCCTCCTGCCTCAGCCTCCAGAGCAGCTGGGATTATAGTTGTGCACCACTGTTCCTGGTTATAAATGGATTTTTTGAAGTTAATTTTATATTCAGAGAAGTGTGGCATTAATAAAATTTCTGATTAGGAGGTCTTTAGACTGGAACAGTTCTAGCGTTTTAAGTTTCCATGCAGGTGAACTGATGCCCCATGGTAAACAGTAAAACAAAACTAAAGACTCAACCATCAGAAATCAACAAACTTTTAACTAGGGACCTTCCATTTTAACCAGTCAGATTTGTTTTCTTTGTCTTGCTTCCTGAGATGCTTAAAAGTTTTCTCTCCTGCCTCTCCCAGCAGAGTGCTAAGTCTCTTGCGATCTTGTTCTGCCTGATTTATGAATCATTGAATGTTCAAATAAGCTCTGAAATTTAAGTGCAACTGTTCATCTTTAAACAGTGGACTGTGCTGAGTTTTTTTTATTTATTGAAATATAATTTACATATAGTAAAATCCACTCTTTATAACATATGGTTCTATGAGTTTTGACAAATACATATAAGTTGGCATGATCAAGATACAAAAACTGGCAAGGCCCTAAGCAACTTAGCAAGACCCTATCTCAAAAGAAAACATAAAAAGGGCTGGGGATGTGGCTCAGTGGTTAAGCACCCCTGGGTTCCATCCCTGGTACAAAAATAAAAAAATAAAAATACAAAAAATACAAAATTTGCCTTTGATGTAAAATGTCACCTCATACTCTTTAGTAGTAAACACCTCCCCCAACTTCTAATCTCTATGTTTTCCACCTACATAGTTTTGCCTTCTAGAATGTCATGAATGAAATCACACAGTAGGAAGCTTTTGGAGCCTGGTTTCTTTCACTTGGCATAATGTATTTGAGATTCAGCCATGTAATTGGATGTACCAATAATTCATTTCTTTTATGCTGATAGCATGTTGTTAGCCAGCTATTCTTAGAATTAAAT
Source organism: Sciurus carolinensis (assembly GCF_902686445.1). Taxonomy (NCBI): domain Eukaryota; kingdom Metazoa; phylum Chordata; class Mammalia; order Rodentia; family Sciuridae; genus Sciurus; species Sciurus carolinensis. Next base: position 85,361,668 of record NC_062217.1, on the reverse strand, counting down.
TTGAAACAAATTGGTACATATGTGAGATCATGCAGGTTGATTGCAATGTTTTAAAGTAAATTGTAGATATCTTAACACCTGCTGTCCTAAAATGTACATCTGCTGATTGCTGACCTTAGTAGTGGCCTGCCCTTCACTTCCCTGTGTTCTAGTGTTTTCTACCCTATAGTCCATGATTGTTTTAGTCAGTTTTTTCACTGCTGTGACTAAAAGAACTGACAAGAACAATTTTAAGGAGGAAAAGTTTATTTGGGGGCTCAATGTTTCAAAGGTCTCGGTCCATAGACAACTGGCTCCATTCTTTGGGGCTGGAGGTGAGGCAGAACAACGTGGCCAAATAGTATGTTAGAGAGAAGCAGCACACATGTCGATCGGGAAGCAGGGAGACAGAGAGAGAGGGAGAGAGAGAGAGAGAGAGAGAGAGAGAGAGTGTCCATTCACCAGATACAAGATACACAGCCCAAAGGCACACCCCCAATGACCCATCTCCTCCAGCCACACTGCACCTGCCTTCAGTTACTACTCAGTTAATCCCATCAGGGGATTAATTCACTGATTGGGTTAAGGTTCTCATAACCCAATCATTTCACCTCTAAATCTTGCATCGTCTTACACATGAGCTTTTGGGGGACACCTCACATCCAGGCCATAACAATGATCTTCTTAAACTGGCTTAATGGAGCCTGATGTCCTGTTTCCTTCCTCTGTCTTCTCCTAGTAATTCTTAGGAAAAGTGTCCTCCATAATTCCATGGGTGTCTAATAGTCATGGGTCTCAGAAATTTAGACTTCCCTTAAACTTATAACATCTCACGCTTGGATCAATTTCCCCAGCAAGTGAATGCATTCATCTTTTTAACTTGTGAATGTTGATGTCTTTAAGCAGAAAGATTTTTAGAATAGCATTATATAGTGGAAATATAATGCATATCATACATGCAATTTAAGAGGCAGTCAGCCCCTTTTAAAAAAGGAAAAAAGGTAAAAATATTTTTAATAATATATTTTATTTAACACAAATTATTATTTCAATGTGTAATCAATATTAAAAATTTTCTAATGAGATATTTTACTCTCTGATTTTTGAACCAAGTTTTTCAAAATCTGTTATATATTTTAACTTATAGCACATTTGTCATAAAATCCAGACTAGTCACATGTTAAGTGTTCAAATAGCACGTTTGACTAGTGACTACCATATTGGACATCATCAGTCTAGAAGTAACAATTACCAGGACCTTTGTGACTGAGAGGGAAAAGAGCTGACTTTGGATATAATAATAATATTTTAGAGCAGGCTTTGGTTTGCAGAGAGTTTCATAGACATTATCTTGGGTAGTCTTTCTAGCAGCCCTTTGAAAAAAATTATTTTCATTATCATGATTTCGCAATGAGAAAATTAAGGTTCTGCAGTCTGAGAGTGACTTGCCCAAGGGTACTCATGAGTGGATGATACAACTTGGCATCTCTATCCACACCCTCCCATTAGACAGAGACCCTACAATCTAGGTGTCACTGAAGAACATGAAAGTAAGCAGGGTTAACACCTCCATCATTTCAGATAATGACACCCTAAAGAGGAATGTGTACAATAAACTGATAAAAGTCTGGTGGTTCTCAAACTTTAATTCTCATAGGAATTTCCCATGTGGGTTTATTTAAAATGAAGATTTTTGGACCCTGAACCCTGGTATTCATATTCAGGAAGAGTGAGGTGAAAATTCAAGAATCTGCATGTTTTATTAAGAGCCTTAGGTGATTGATCCTGTGGCTTACAAGATTTGATATACTGGTGTTAGAAGAATGTGTAGGACCTTCAAACAAGGGGCCTACTTATGAATTGAAACTCACATCGGAAAATTGTTTGACCATAGGCAATTCAAGAATCCCAAAGAGGTGTTACACTTACAAAGTAGAATACTACAAACTTATGAAACATCATGCTCTTAAAGAAGAGTTAAAGACACATTAAGATGTTTGCTATATATTGCATAAGTAGGAAGTTAGTAGGTTGTACATTCTTTTTGGTGGTATGTTACACTGAAAAGCTTTTTTGGAAAGATTATCAAACAAATGTCATGTCATTTCACATTTACATAACAAATTTCATATATAAATTTCATATATAAAATGAATGAAAACCGTTACACTATAACCAGGTTATCACTGCTGATAGGGTTTGGGTAATTAAAACTTTTTTCCTGAATTTTGTACACCTAACATGTGCCATTTTAATTCAAAAAATAGGAAAAATTTTAAGGAAATAACTAATTCAAGTACTGGTATTTGGATTAGTTGATTTCATTAATAGGCAAATCTGTACTCATACCTAAATATTTCTGTAAGATGGATGTGTTAATAAATGGATAATGTTAATATGCATGTATTGACAATTTCAGTGTAGATATCTGAGTGTGTTTACAGTTGATATGCATATAATATTAAGTATAGTAATCCCCATCTTCAATCTATTTCTCTTTCCAAAGTTTCAGATACCTACAGTCAATCATTATCCAAAAATATTATATGAAAAATTTCAAAAATAAACAGAGAGCCAAACACAGTGGTGCACACTTGTAATCCCAGCAACTCAGGAGGCTGAAACAGGAGGACCACAAGTTCAAGACCAGCCTCAACAATTTAGTGAGGCTCTAAACAACTTAGTGAGACCCTCTTTCAAAAAAAAAAAGAAAAAAAAAAAAAAGAGAGAGAGGTGGGCAGATGGGGATGTGGCTCAGTGGGTTAAATCCCTGGTTCCAAAAAAACAAAAATTAAAAAATAAACAGAGAAACCACATTCATGTAATTTTTATTGCAGTGTAATTCTTCCCTTGGTTCAGTGTATTCACACTATATACACTACACTCCTGTTAGTCACTATTAATCTCAGTTATCAGATCAACTATTGTGGTATTGTTCTACTTAATAATATTGTTATAAATGTCCTATCTTATTAGTTGTTAATCTCATACTGCCTAATTTATAAATTAAACTTTATCATAGGTATATATGTATAGGAAAAAACATAATATACAGAGAGTGTATTACTGTCCATAGTTTCAGGCATTCACTGGGAGTCATGAAATGCATTCCCCATGGATAATGGAGGACTACTGTATATTTCTTGAAAGTGGAATTATTTTTTAAAGGAAAAAAAAAAAAAGCATTTTAAAAACAACCCTGGGTTCTAACAAGTACCTAATGGCCACCTTCAGATGGGCAACCCTACCTTGGCAGGACCTTCTTGACCACCTGCTAGACAGGTCCACCTGGTATATTAGGAAGAGTCTTCATTAGGGCTGTATTTGAATCCGATTTGTGTGATCTTAGGCATATTAATGAGCCTCTTTTCTTATCTCCCGAAGAGAGGCAACAGCATCTTGTGAAGTGTGAGGATACAAAAAAAACCCATGGAAGAGTCCTCAGCACCAAGCACGCTGCAAAGACCCTGCTGGCTGCATCCTACTTTCCTGCTGGGGAACCAGGACCTCAGTGAGTCACTGTCATAGCACCTGAAAAACATAGCGAGAAGAGCAGTATTTACTTCGTCAGGTTTTGTGAGCATTACATGCAGTCATTCAGGGGGCTAGTGAAACTGCTGTAGAAAAATTGACTTTTATTAGTGAGAAAATGAGGAAAGTATTTGAAGAAAGGACTTTTCTAGAGAGCCAAGTCTCTCTGGTTGCACAACTGCTACAACCCAAGAGAATAGGGAAGGTCAAGTTCAGGTACCACCACAGCCCAACCTGCTGGTGCCTCAGATTCCTACACATTTCCCCATATACAACTCCTCCCTATCCATTCTCAACAAAACCTAGCTTATTAGGGCTGGGGCTGGAGCTCAATGGTAGCACTTGCCTAGCACGCGTGAGACACTGGGTTCCATCCTCAGCACTACATAAAAATAAATAAATAAAATAAAGGTATTGTGTCCATGTACAACTAAAATTTTTTAAAAAATAAACCTAGTTTGTTTATTTTGCAAAGCTTACCAGCAGTTTCTACCATCTATTCCAATGTTAGCTTTTCTCCCTCTTCTACATATTTTGTGTCACATCCCACCTCCTGGACAGGATTTGCCTACAGATTAGGATCAGATTCTGGGGAAAGGGTTTTGACATTCCAGATGGCATTGTGCCCCATTTGGCAAGCAGTATGAAACTGGTCTGGTATGTAAAGGGCCAATCAGGCTGGAGAGGAGGAGAATAGGAACTCCATTTTCCTCTCACAGTGGGGAAACCTAAGTACTGGAATCACCTCAGGACTAAACAAGTGTGAAAAGATCAGGAAAGAATGGTGTGGAAGTCACTAAATCAAGTCAATGACTGCATGATCACCAGAAAAATTCTAGGCTTTCTGACAAAACAAAACAAAGTAATCTTTCCTTCCATTCTGCACAGAGGGACAGAGGGAAACTGCATTTCATTTAAAACAGGATGCAAAAATAAGCTTTAACAACAAAGAAAAAAAAACTTCAAAAGCATTGATGAGGTCAAGCAGATCTTCCACAAGAAATCTTTCTTTGTCACAGTGCAAGGATGAGGTGGTGACTCTGGAGGATTACCAGGTTCTTGGACATCTAGATGTGCCTATGGCAGAGGTGGACCCCTTCTGGGAGGTGACATGATGAGGCTCCCCTTGGGTCAGGAAACTTATAGGAGGATAATGAAAGAGAATAGGAAAACACCTCCATTGTTTTAGTCAGTTTTTTCCCTGCTGGGACTAAAAGACTTGATAAGAACAATTTTAGAGGAGGAAACATTTATTTGGGGGCTCATGATTTCAGAGGTCTCAGTCCATAGGAGTTCAGCTCCATTCCTCAGGGCTCGAGATGAGGCAGAACATCATGGCGGAAGACTGTGGCAGAGGGAAGTGCTCACATTATGATCAGAAAGCAGAAAGAGACTCTACTCTCCAGATACAAAATATATACTGTATAAGTATATTCCCAATGCCCCACCTCCTCCAGGCACACCCTACCTGCCTTCAGTAACCACTCAGTTAATCCCCATTAGGGGATTAATTCACTGATTGGGTCAAGACTGTCTTAAACCAGTCATTTCACCTCTGAATGTTCTTGCATTGTTTCACGCATGAGCTTTTGGGGGATACCACATATCTAAACCATCACACCTGGAAAGATAAATTCTATTGGTATGGTGTCCTGAATTTGTGAACCAAATCTTCTATCCCTAAGAAAGCATTAATCTTAGGGAAATTTATGAGCTTGGTAGCATGCATGAGGCTCTGAGTTCAGTCCCAGCACCACATATACACATAGCGAGAACGTGTATTTTATTGAAGAGTTTATGTTTCTATAGTAGTGTGTCTTTTCCTCATGCACATGTTTAAAATTTCCCGTACTTCTGACATTTAAATTTCAGAAACCCATCATTCTGACCATGTTCCTCACCAAAAAAAAGGCAGGTTTGAAAGTCTAACCTCCAATAACTTCAGATTATGGCCTCATTTGGAAATGGGGCCTTTACAGAGGTAGTCAAGACAAAATGAGATCACCGTTGTGGGCCCTAATCTGATATAAATGTTGTCTTCATAAAAAGGGGAAATTTGGACACATGGATACACAAGGAGAATGAAATATGAAGATAAAAGCAGAGATTTGGACAATGTGTCTACAAACCAAGGAAGACCAAAGATTTCCAGCAAATCTCCAAAAGCTGGGCAGCCTGGGGCTGATTTTCCTCTCAACTTGAGAAGGATACTTTGATCCTTGGATTTTGGACTTGTAACTTCCAGATCTGGGATGGGGAACATAGGTGAGGTAGAAGAGAACCAAGATATGCCCTATGTGGTCATTGTTGAAGCTGGATGAGATGCCTGGAGGGTCACTATACTACCTCTCTACTTTTGCATTTATTTTAAAATTTCTGCGGCAAAAACTTTTTAAAAACCAGGCTTTCAGTATGTGAAGATTATGTAAAAGAACACTTACCCAGTTTGTTTAAAGCTTTAAAAACTCAGAGACAATCCATTTTCTGCTTCAATCAAAACAGCTAGTTCATTTTCTGCTGCTCTAACAGAATATCGCAGATTGGATAAATTATAAAGAGATTTGTTTCTCATGGTTCTGGAGGTTAACTCCAAGTGCTTTGTACCAAGCATCTGCTGCAGGTCTTCACGCTGCATCATAATATGGCTGAAGGGCAAGCCTGAGTGTGCAAGACCAAGGGAGAAAAATCAGGCCCAATTCATCCTTTTTATCAAGAAGCCGCTCCCACCATAGCTAACCCACTCCCCTGATAATTGTGTTAGTCCATTCGTGAGGGCAGAACCTCCATGACCTAATCAGCTCCTAGAGATTGTACCTGTCAACATTTACGAAAGCAATTTAAACTGCAAACTGAGTTATGGAGAGGACATTCAAGTCATGGCATGGAGTTCAGGTTAATACTTTTGGAATATTCCTGGGATAAAATACCATTAATAGTATTAATCCATCTCTCATTACAAATAGAGATGTCCACCATGTGTTGCAAGTGGTAAAAGCAACTTACTTTTGTTGGAAAAGGAGTCTCACTATGTTGCTGGGGCTGGCCTCTAACTCCTGGTCTCAAGTGATCCTCCCAGGTAAACCGCCCCAGTGCTGTGGCTGTGTGGGGCAGGAAGTATGTGAGAACTCTGTGTATCTTCTGCACGATGTTGCTGTGAACCTAAAATCTCTCCAAAAAATATAGTCCATTATTTTTTTAAAAAGCTTAACTCCGGGGTTGGGGATTTAGCTCAGTGGCAGAGTGCTTGCCTTGTACGCGCAAGGTCCTGAGTTCGGTCCTCGACCCTGAAAAAAAAAAAACTTAACCCCATGGCTCTTGAATCTGTCTCCCTGAAGTTCTTCATCCTATCCCCAGTCACCTCAAATATTTTAGGTAGAGCAATGTGCTCTTATATCATTACAAAATTTTCTAAGTCGATTGTTTATGGAATAAACGTTGGGGGTTAGGAACTCAGACTAGGTTTTGGTAACCCAAAAGTGCTTTCCCCCAAACTTCCATTTGTTTTGAGGCTCAAAATTCTAACTAACTCATTTTTAACTCAAATTGTGTCACTTCCCTGAGGCATGTCTCACGGGTCAGATTTTATGGTGAAAGGGATGTAGGATAAAAGGAACTAATGAGAATGTGTTTCTATGTCAAAATATCATTCTCATACATGTACAATCACAGAACAAACATAGGGACACTTTTTAAAATAATATGGGGTTGTATGCACAGTGATTGCATTTCTAAGAATTATTCTTACAGATATATTTACAAAACAAGGTAAAAATTAATATATGAGGATGATTTACAGCACTTTTTAATGATAGGGAAAACCTAAATATCCATCAATAGGGACTGGTTAAAAATATTGTATCTGTAAAATGTAATTTTGTACTATTGTTTAAAAGAATGAAGCAGTTTATAAAAGCTGACATGCAAAAGTGTCCCTGATATACCATTAAAATTAACAGGCAAACATATGCATATGACCAGAAAATGTCTATAAAAAATGCAGTATTGATAGGTCAATACTGCTCAGTTACCTCTTTCTCATGCATTTTCTCATGGAGAGAAAAGAGGGCACTTTATTTAATTCTCTTTTGTATTATTTGAGTTTCTTTTTATGATAGGTATGGAATATCTCTATACTGTTTTTTCATTTTGTATATCTTATTTTGAAATTTTTATTGATTCTTTTTAGTTTGTATAACATTAGGATACATTTTGACATAATCACAAAAGCACGGAATGTAATTTGCTCTAATCCAGTCCCTAGCACTCCCCTGCCACCTCTACTGATCTTTCTGCAGTTTATTTATACTATTTTAATTAAATTTAGGCTTACATTTGTGGCCAAGCATAGTGGCACATTCTTCTGGTCCCTTTGATAAATACCAAGGAGCTTGATTGCTGAATCATCTAGTAAGAGTGTGTTTAATTAATAAGATACCACCAAACTGTCTTTCAAAGTGGCTATACCACCAACAAAAAACAAGAGTTCCTATTGCTCCAATTTCTCACCAGCATTTGATGTTATCAGTGTTCTGGATTAGGGCTGTTCTAATAAGGAGGGGTACATTGACAGAATGATAGTTACACTTTGGTGGTGCCTTTGAATAGCACTCTAACTCAGCCTGGATAAATGCCAGTAGAAACTCTGGAAAAGATAGAGGATCCCATAGCTCATGGAGATCATGAGTTTCTCTGAGGATCCCTGAGCTCTGTAGGACACCAGAGTTGTACAACAGCTATGGCTCAAAGGTAAGGCTCCTGAGTACAAGCCATCAAGACAACTTGGTGCAGTCCTGCAACTCACCAAGTCATAGGGAGAGCAACTGAAAGGGCCCAGGCCTCAGGAAAGGTGTGTGGATATGACTGAGAGAGAAACCTTACAATAGGGACCAGAAGGACTCAGAAAACATGGACAATTGACCAAAGTCCTTATGGACTGAGTTTAGTCTGCTAGGGGCTAGGAATAGATCAATTAGTACAATATATGTAGGCCCTATGCTTTCTATTCACAGAGCTTTCAGACTTCCAAGACATTGTTATCTGCTGAAAAGTGCCATGACAGGTGAAATTCAAGGTGTTGGGTGGGTGTTATGGTTTGGATATGAGGTGTCCCCAAAAGTTCCTGCATTAATACAGGAATATGCAGAGGTGAGATGATTAGGTTATGAGACCTGTGACCTAATCAGAGGATTAACCCATTTGATGGATTAATAATTCAAAAGGACTACTGCCTCACCTCAAACCTTGAGGAATGGAGCTAACCTACTATGGACTAAGACCTCTAAAACCATGAGCCCTCTAATAGACTTTTCCTCCCCTAAAACTGTTCCAGTTGGGTCTTTTAGTTATGGTGACCAAAAAGCTGACTAAAACACCCCCTTCCTTTTTTTAAGTTGTTCTGGGAATTAAACCCAGGGGGTGCTCTGCCACCAAACTATACCCCCAGCCCTTTCTATTTTTCATTTTGAGGTGAGATCTTGCTAAATTACTGAGGCTAACCTCAAACTTGTGATCTTCCTGTCTCTGTCTCCTAAGTAGTTGGGATTAGAGGTATGTGCCACCACACCTGGCTCCCTGGTTTATTAATTAGCTAAATATACATCTAATTATCCACTGAAAGTTTAAGATATAAAACAATTAAAACAACCCACTATACCAAAAACCATGAGTTATTGATTCAGCAAGAAGAACATCACGTAATCTAAACTAAAATGTTGCTCCAGTTTGAATGTGTTTCCTCCAAAAGTCAGGTGTTGAAAATTAATGACCAATGTTAAGAGATGGTGCCTTTAAGGTAATTTTTCCCGGTCAGGTGCTGGGCATGCCTGTAATCCCAGCAACTTGGGAGGCTAAGGCAGGAGGATCAAAAGTTCAAAGCCAGCCTCAGTAACTGAGTGAGACTCTCTCAAAATAAAAAATAAAAAGGACTAGGAGTGTGGTTCAGCAGTTAAGTGCCTCTGAGTTCAATCTCTGGTACCAAAAAAAAGTGGGGGTGATTTTTTGTTCAGGGTGCCTCCTTATGAATGAGGTTTAGGCCTTTTAAAAGAGGATTTGCAAAGCATTCAGTACACTTTCCCTTCTACTTTCCACCATATGAGGACACAATCTTCTTTCCCACAGAGGAGGCAACAACAAGGCTTGATCTTAGAAGCAGAGAGCAGCCCTCACCAGACATGGAACCTACAGGCACTTAGATATTGGACTGGACAGACTCTAAAGCTGTGATGAATAAATTTCTATTCTTTATAAATTATCCAGTCTCAGGAATATTGTTATAGCAGTATATTAGGCAGTTACCATTACTATAACAAATACCTGAGATAAATCTTTTTTTGATATTTCAATCCATGATAGAATGCCCACTGCTTTTGGGTCCGTGGCAAGGCAGCACATCATGGTAGAAGCACGTGGTCGAAGAAGCTACTTACCTCATAGTGACTGGGAGGCAAAGACAAAGAAGGAAAGGGATTGGAGTCCCAATATCCCCTTCAAGGACATACTCCATTGATCTAACTTCCTCCCATAGGCCCCACCTTAAATGTTCCACCACCTCCAAGTTGAGCCACAGCCTTTAACCAGGTCTTTAACACATTGGCCTTTGGAGAACTTTTATCCAAACATAGAAAACAGTAGGAATGGACACACACCAAAAAGAATTAACTACTGAAGACATGGTAACAATATTGTCATTGAAAATTAAAGATGAGTAAAAGAAACTGAACGTTCTGAACAGGGAGTGCCATGAATAATTTTATGTATTAAACAGATATGGAGAAGGGGATGGAGAGGTCAAGACTGGAGTCAGGAAGGCCAGGCAGGAAGTAATTGTTGTTTACTAGAAGTGAGGGAGACTTGAGCTAGGTAAGAGATGAAGGTAGAGGCTGGGGTTGTGGCTCAGGGGTAGAGTGCTTGCATAGCACATGTGAGGCACTGGGTTCAATCCTCAGCACCACATAAAATAAAGGTATTGTGTCCATCTACAACACACACACACATATATAATATGTAAAGAGATGAGGTAATCATAGATCCTGGGTTATCTTGCCTAGAACTGGCCCAGCTCACACCTATTGTCCTGGAACCCCTTTCACTCATAAATGCACCTCTTTTGAAAGTTCCAATAGTGACAGTGGGGCTTAGAGAAGCCAGGCTGGATTTGAGAGTTCTTTGGTACAAGAGCCCTGGACCCCTTTAGGTTTGGTGATGGGTAGGTGTTGAAGGGCAGGCTGGCTCCCAAGGCAGTGGCATGAGCAACTAGATGGAGGGCTGCACTGCTCTCTAGGATACAAGGAGCACCTTGCACCTTGCTGGCTCCAAATCTTTACTACTTTAGGAGTTTTTCTACCTTCAGGGATGAGCAGGAAGGGGAGGTAAGGTTTTCCAGAAGAGAGAATAGCAGGTGCAAAGGCACGGAGAATGTCACTTTTGGGGAAAACTCCAAATAGATACACTATATAATATGCTACACTAGGGGCAGGGCTGTTTTGATAAAGGAGGGGGAGACAAAGCTGATTAGGGCCAGGAGCACAATTTAGCAGGACGGTGGCTGCGCAGCTGAGACTTGCCTGCAGTTCACTGTGACTGCGATTCAGTCTTGCATTGCATTGTGATTGGGAGTGATGCATGTAACATCCTTGAAAACGACTGTGTGAGGTCTTCCCCTTTCTATCTTTCCTCCAGGTCTTTAGCAAAAAACTTTAGCACCCAACACTTCACCTAGCAAAGGATGGCAGATGTGTTCCACAGGCCTGAAGCACCTTATTTGAACTATTATATTAAATAAAAAAGAACTTCTATGATATTTTGGTCTCAGAGGGTTTTTTGTTTGATTCTTGTTTTTGTTTTTGGTACCAGGGATTGAACCCAGGGGTGCTTAGCCACTGAGTCACATCTTCAGTCCATTTTAGATTTTATTTTGAGACAGTGTCTTGTTAAATTACTTAGAGACTTATTCAATTTCAGAGACTGGTGTGGGGGTCCTCTCTGCCACATCCCAGGGAGAAAAGGGTTAACTGCCAGAGGAAGATTTTTTTTTTTTTTTTTTTTTTTGCAGTAGTGGGGATCGAACTCAGGGCCTTGATGCTTGTGAGGCAAGCATCTCCCCAGCCCTTGGCGGTTTTTTATTACCCAAAAAACTTATCTGCTCAATGAATACACAAGAGCCTATGCTCTTTTCTTTTCATATGAGTGGCTGTGAGATGGGTCTGACCATACCAGTTCTGGCCTCTTACAACAACATGGAGTTTTCCAACTCTCCTTTATTTATAATATATAGGTAAAGGGGCCCAGGACCAGGAGGAGCTTCATCTGTGATGGACAGGATAAGGTAGAGTCAGGGAAGACATTCTCTTAGGGGGAAAATTCCAGAAGGAGACAGGGAACCACTCCCATGCAGGGCCACGTGCTTCCCGGCAGTTCCTAAAAGCCAGGCCTCTGTGTCCCATGGTTCAACCTAGTCTGATTCTGCTAAATAAGGACGGCTTCCCACATCTCCCCACTTTTAATAATTTAAAATGCAAATGATGGGCAGTTATGTTGAGATTCTGGATCTTGGTTCTGAGAGCTGTTCCGAGGTCCCAGCTCTTGGTTCTGAGGATATGGCAACCTATTATCATGACACAAAAAGAATTAGTAGCAAATATATCATTTCAATAGCATTCAATTTAGGAAATATCTGATCAACCACAAATGCAAAGTCCATGAGATCTATTCTATCTTTTGAATATCCTAGATGTAGTGATGCAATTTTACAAAATTCAGGCTATTATTACTACTATGTCAAATGTCCATTAGATGATTCTTAATTATCTCTTAGTCCCATTGGGAAGTATGATATTTACATGCTTACATTGGGAAGTATGATATTTACATGCTTACATTGGGAAGTATGATATTTACATGCTTACAATCATTATGGCCTTTAAGCCTTTGTTTAAATTTGACAGCAAAGGCTCATCACTGATATTTGAAGTAGTAGCTGTAAAAGCATTTAATTTGATCTCATTCTATTAATACTTAAATTTCAGGGGCCATAGCATCTTAACAGAAAGAAATATGTTCCTAGATATAATGAATGTGGGAACAGATAGAAACCTAGAAGAATACATTAAAAAATATAGGAACCAAATTATCATCAAAGAAATAACTGTTAGAATATAAATGTGAATTATTCATCCTTCTAGTTAATATCAATCATTTTTTTGGATTCTAATTTGGTCTTTATTACATGATTACCAGTAGTGCAAGTAATATCCAAATAATAGGGAATAGTCCAAATTACATGGAGTTTCAAAAATCAGAATTATTGTATATTTAATATTATTTTTATATACTGAAAATAGTTTTAAGTGACTCAATTATTTACCTAGTTCCTTAGATCTTTCATAGCATTAAAGATTTAGATTAAACCTGGTTGCTTGTAAATTCTGTTCCAGAAGAATTAAAAGTGAAACATTTAGTGGCAATGTTGCCATGTTGGATCTTGCTGGCTTTGAATCTTCTAGAGGAAAATATTTTGATATAACTGTCTTTCATTAATTTTTTAAAGTCAAGCCAAAAAAAATCCATCACCTTTAGAGATAATATGTAGCATTGGCAAGACATTTGGATATTTTATCCATTTAGGAAAGGTGCCAGATTCTATCACAGAATAATTAAGGCAGTAAGATATTGGTGGGTATTTCATAGAAATGACTGACTTTATATGAGAAAGTCCCATTCTAATAACTGTTTGAACATACAATCCTAAGTTCCAAGGGCCAGTGTAATTGTCTGGCCTATGTATTCCTTATGCTGTCTTTTTCTCAAAGGTTACATCTAGACAGCCAGTCTATCATGGGACAAGGATATAGATAAGTTTCCATTGCAGCCACTATAGTCAAATCCAGTCACATGGATAGGTGTAATGTGAGTATCTGCAAAACCTCCCATCATATGAATATCATCAGTAAATATTAGGATTGATTCTCCAGTTCACATTGTTGGATGTATTAAAGGTGGATCTGGGAAATGGGCCTAACAGATCTCCCATATTCACTTACCTGAGAGCTCAATAGAGCTAGCATATAAATATTGTGGTTGGAGATTTAAGATCTCCTTATTGTAAAATCTGGTGCATTCTATTGCTCCATGTGTCACGCAGCAGGGGTGAAACTCCTAATATCATAATTTTTAGATGATTTTTAAAAAATTAAGTAGGTTTACATAGGGATCTCTTTCCCCCTTTTTATTTTTATTTTTTAATTGTAGAAAAAAGATTGCTATAAACTAGAGCATTATTAATCTTAAATTGTAGATAATAGCCTAACATTGTACAAATATTTAAACTATAAGAAGTGACTTAATAAATACTTCTATTTGGCCAGGAAGATTAATAAAAATCACCTATTATGAAAGTCAATATTGTTGAATTGAAAAGGGCATTACAATAATCAAAGGCCCAGTTTCCACCAAATATAGGTTTTGATTAAGTCTCTAATAGTGGGCTGAGTTACAAAGTTATAAAATGCAGTCAGTACAGACATTGAAAATTAGTCTTATGGCATGTTTGGTTTTATAGGTAATGGCCTTATTATTCTAAATTAACTTAAGCTATTATATTAGAATTGGTAGCACCTGTCAGGATAGTGATTTAATAAATTATTTAAAGATCTTAGACTTTATGTCACTGATCTAGCAATTGTATATTAAGGTATCTATGGAAAGATAATATTTATGTATAAAGATATAGTTGTATGAATATCTTTAATAACCTTGTTTCTAAAGTAGTAAAAATAATCCAAATGTCCAACATAGGGTTTTGGATAAATTAACTATATGACAAAAATCTGGCATTAAAAGTAATGTAAAAGAATAATAATTATGTGCAATCTAAAACAATGTTATAAGCTTTAAAATGAATGATATAATTCTGTATGTACAGAATATGTATATCTCTGAGCTTATGTATGGAAAGCAGTTTAGAAGATTCAGTAAATGTTAATAACAATTGTTAGAACCACCCCCCAAATTTTTTTTATGTATACTTAATTTTTCCTAAGTGGGTCTCCTCTTCACAAAATCTAGGGAAGTTATCTTAATCTTGAAACCATCTTTAACCTCTTTATCTAATATTATTTTATAAAACTTTCATATATAATTATTTGGATTAATATAAATTAAGTAGCATAATCTAATATCACATAATCTAATATCACATCAGACAAGCCAAGAACTACCATCCCTTCTTGGGGGAAGGTGTCAAAATACTTCCATACCCCATATTGTTAGACTTTAAAAAAGTCAATATTGACTGAATGTCTTCTAAAAATATAGCTAAGTTTACTTCTTAGTGAAGAGAGTAACATAAAAAGTGTATAACTTATAATTATTTAATTTTAAAATATTAAGTAATATAATTAATTTTTAAATTAATTTGTTATTATTATGTAAGTTTGCAAGAGACAATTATTGAAAAAGCTTTAGTTTGGGGAGCATCAGCTTAATAAAATATTTCTTTAAATCTAATATTTTAAAGAATTCTTTATCTGGAAAACAATATAATTAATATAACAAGTACTAATTACCTTGGTTAATTAAAGTATAGCCATTAATGTTTTTATATTAACCAAATTTGGTCTTTAAAGAGAAATTTGAAATTTGGAATGCAAGGTGGTATTTTAAAATAAGTTACTGCTAAACCAAATTGTATGCACCATAATGTCTTTGAAATTAGCTTTTTGTAATAATAGAAATTCAACAGGCATAAGAAATTATTTTATTACAATGAGAAATTAATGTTTTAAGTATATATTTTTTCTTCTATCCTTTAGTTAGAAGTCCAATTCATAGGGGTATGTGAAAGAATTTATTTATATTTGTAAATAGCCTTTATGATACAAACTTAAAGAATTTATAATAGAATTTAAAGAATAAAAAACTTATTAGCCTTAGCTGATTGTGCTAATTACACATAGCCAATATAATTATATATATAGCCAATTTAATTACATGTAAAGTTTTGAAAATTATTTTGTACAAGATTTGTTTTAATTTATTAAACATGTTATAGTCTTCTATTTTATCTGGTGAAAAACAATTTTTTAGACACTTACATATCATACCTGATAGTTTAAGTGCTAATATCTTGATTCTCAATGAGAACATAGTGAATAAAGGAATTTTAGACCTTCTTTTTATTAACCAAATTACAAATATGACTACTGTTTAAATATATTTTAGTTAAATGTATCTGTTACTTTCATATTTAGTAGAAGACATTCCAATCTATGATCTTTTAGTATCCCATTCTTGTAAATCAATTACATGTCTCCTGAAATAAAAGAGCTTAATTAATTTTATTTACCTCAAATTAAATTTATTGATTTGAAATTGCAAAAGTCAAGATATCAAATGTAAATAATAATATTAATAATTTCTTTCCTGTTTTAAAAAAATTTAGAAACAGGAGATATAGATCTTAAATATTATAGAATTTAGCAATTTTATTATTTATTTGACCACCTGGAAAAATGTGAGGTAATAAGTAGAAAAAAGTCTTATTTTTAGTTGTTTACCCAATATAAATGAAAAGTCATTAATTCACATGAATTAAAGTTATATGATCCATTTTTATTTTAATTTTAAAATGTGAGCATGCTTATTGAACTGTAAGTGAATTTTGAAATCATGTAAATATAGTCATTGTGTGCACACATTTATAAATCAGTCAAAAAAAGGAAATTTTTATAACTTATTGTAAGTGAAACTACATAGCAATAAACAACATACATTAAACATTGATTTAATTTGTCTAAGAATTTAAGATATAAAAAGAAAACAATGGCTTGTTCTTCCTCCAGATGTAGCTATTGACAGTACACTTCACAACGGAGTGTCTGAACTTGTGGTGGTCCTGATTTATAGACTTTCTTAATTAAAATATCTGCTGAATAAATCTGATTTTTGTTTTGGAAAAAAAAAAAGAGGAGGATCCAAGATGGCGGACTAGAGGGAGACTGTGTTCCTTGTTGCTCCCTAA
The DNA here is from genome assembly GCF_902686445.1 of Sciurus carolinensis. NCBI lineage: Eukaryota > Metazoa > Chordata > Mammalia > Rodentia > Sciuridae > Sciurus > Sciurus carolinensis. The sequence continues at coordinate 85,345,143 of NC_062217.1, read as the reverse complement.
CTCCAGTTTCAAGCAGAGGATATCTGTTTCTTGGTGAGGCAGTTTTGCTGCCTATCGATCCCCTGCTGTTTACCCCATTTGTCTACTGTGATCACCTGCAGTCTGCCAGCATATCGACTCCCTTTTTTGAGTGCAGACTGCTCACTGTCAGGCGCCTATCATCTGCCATTTGCCTGCCTCTCGCTTGTCCATCGCCTGCTTTTCACCTATCCATCACCCAACACAAGAGGTTCACCTCCCAGTCGTCTGACAATAGTCAGCAAACTGATCGCCGACCACCAGTGGAGCACCAACTGCCTGCTGTTGCTTGCAGGTTTACTATTACAGTACCTACAGTTTTGATTACACGTGGCTGCCGGCATTTTGAGACAACAGCCAGGCCCCATAGGACCCCTGGCCAGACTGACTGAGCCCCGTCTCCAGGATCCCTCAGCCCGACCGATCCTGCCTCTGGGGCCCTCACACCGACTGACTGCTCCCTGCCGCCAGGGCCCCCAGACCAATTGACTGCGCCCTATCACCGGGACCCCAGACCGACTGATTGAACCTGGCCTCCAGGATCCTGCAACCACACCAAACACACCCGACCTCCAGGACCCCTGCCTCCAACTGCACCCTGCCTCCAGGGCCTCCAGCTGACCACATCCACACCCTGAGTTACAGCTCCCCACTTGCCAACACATTTGGAAGCCAAAGTGGCCATCTTGGATAATCTTAGAAGCCAGAGCTCCAATCTTTAGGTGGGGCAAATCCCATCCTGAGATACCTGCTGGAGACTTGAAGCTCATTGTCTGGTACCTCTCATGCATCAGGTTGCTGAACACTAGGAGGTTTCATTACTATATGACTGTTATACTGTAGATTTTCTTTTTTCTCCTTATTGAAAAATTTTAAGTTTTTATTTCCTTACTTTTCTTGCTCTTTTTTCCTTTTGTTTACCTGTTCCCTCGCAGTCTCTTTCTCCCCTTTTTGCATGCTAACATCCAATTTCATTTGATTACACTCTCACCCTTTCTATTATCTAGAACTTCTGTATATTCTTTTCTTATCCCATTAACAGCTATATTCTACATCCCTCTGCATCCTCTTTGTCATCCATTAGAAACTGCAGACCTTATTGCAAATCTGTTTGTTTTACTGAAGATAATATTTGAACTCATTCTGTTTATTATGACAATATTGTTATTGTCCTCATAGGGGCTATTTGTTCTAGGATTGCATAGTTTCTGAATTGGGCACTGCTAATATTGATCTCCCCTTAAAAAAAAGATTTTGGAAACCTATAGGGCCACTGTAAGCCTATAGGGGGAAATCTGTAATCCCCCAGATCTGCACTGCTAGAGGGGAAGATACATGAACAACATGAAAAAACAAGGGAAGAAAATGATTCAAACAAATCTAGATTCTATATTAATAGAATCCAATTACAGTATGATAGAAGAAATGTCAGAAAAGGACTTCAGATTATACATGATTACGATGATTCGCGAAGCAAAGGATGAGATAAGAGCAAATGCAGACAATGAATGATAATACCAATAAACTGACAGAGCAACTCCAGGAAGCAAAAGACCATTTCTACAAAGAGATAGAGATGCTCAAAAAAAAAAAAAAAAAAAAAAAAACCAAACAGAAATCCTTGAAATGAAGGAAACAATAAACCAAATAAAAAACTCAATGGAAAGCATCACCAAAAGACTAGACCACTTGGAAGACAGAAACTCAGACAATGAAGACAAAATATTTAATCTTGAAAATAAAGCTGCCCAGAGAAGATGGTAAGAAATCATGAACAGAACCTCCAAGAACTATGGGACATCATGAAAAGACCAAATTTAAGAATTATTGGGATTGAGGAAGGCACAGAGATACAAACCAAAGGAATGAACAACCTATTCAATGAAATAATATCAGAAAATTTCCCAAACCTGAAGAATGAAATGGAAAATCAAATACAAGAGGCTTACAGAACTCCAAATACACAAATCACAACAGATCCACACCAAGGCACATTATAATGAAAATGCCTAACTTTCAAATAAAGATAGGATTTTGAAGGCCATGAGAGAAAGGCATTGGATTACATATAGGGGGAGACCAATACAGATAGCAGCAGACTTCTCAACCCAGACTCTAAAAGCTAGAAGGGCCTGGAACCACATATTTCAAGCTCTGAAAGAACATGGTTGCCAACCAAGAATCCTATACCCAGCAAAACTAGCCTTCAGATTTGAAGATGAAATAAAATCCTTCCATGATAAACAAAAGTTAAAAGAATTTACAAATAGAAAGACTGTGCTACAGAATGTTCTCAACAAAATATTCCATGAGGAGGAAATGAAAAACAACAATGTAGGTCAGCAAAGGGAGGAACTACCTTAGAGAAAAACCACTCAAAGGAGAAACCAAGCCAACTTAAAAACCAAAAATAAGCCCAAATGACTGGGAATACAAATCATATCTCAATAATAACCCTGAATGTTAATGGCCTAAACTCATCAATCAAAAGACATAGACTGGCAGAATGGATTAAAAAGAAAGACCCAACAATATGCTGCCTGCAAGAGACTCATCTCATAGAAAAAGACATCCACAGACTAAAAGTGAAAGGATGGGAAAAAACCTACCATGCCCATGGACTCAGTATAAAAGTGGGGGTTTCCATCCTTATATCAGATAAAGTGGACTTCAAGCCAAAGTTAGTCAGAAGGGATAAAGAAGGACATTTCCTACTGCTTAAGGGAACCATAAATCAGGAAGACATAACAATAGTAAATATTTATGCCCCAAACAATGGTGCATCCCTGTACATCAAACAAATCCTTCTCAATTTCAGGAATCACATAGACCACAACACAATAATTCTGGGTGACTTCAATGCACTGCTGTTACCACTAGATAGATCTTCAAAGCAAAAACCAACCAAAGAAACCATAGAATTCAATAGCACAATCAATAACCTAGACACTTAATAGACATATATAGAATATTCCATCCATCAATAAGCGGTTTCACTTTCTTCTCAGCAGCACATGGAACCTTCTCTAAAATAGACCATATGTTATGCCACAAAGCAGCACTTAGGAAATGCAAAAAAAATAGAGTTACTGCCTTCTGTTCTATCAGATCATAATGGACTGAGAGTAGAAATCAATGACAAAATAAAAAACAGAAATTACTCCAACACCTGGAGACTAAATAATATGCTATTGAATGAAACATGGATAACAAAAAACATCAGGGAGGAGATAAAAAAAATTCTTAGAGGTCAATGAGAATGATGATACAACATAAAAATCTTGGGACACTATGATAGCGGTACTAAGAGGAAAATTCATTGCATGGAGCACATTCCAGAAAAGAATGAAAAGTCAACAACTAAATGACCTAACATTACAGCTCAAAGCCCTAGAAAAAGAAGAGCAGAATAACAGCAAAAGTAGTAGAAGACAGGAAATAATTAAAATCAGAGCTGAAATCAGTGAAATTGAAACAAATGAAACAATTCAAAAAATTGACAAAACAAAAAGTTGGTTCTTTGAAAAAGTAAACAAAATAGACAAACCCCTAGCCACACTAACAGAGAGGAGAGAGAAAACTCAAATTACTAAAATTCGTGATGAAAAAGAAAATATCACGACAGACACCACTGAGATACATAACATAATGAGAAGCTACTTCGAAAATCTATATTCTTACAAAGTAGAAACTACCAAGGACATTGACAAATTTCTAGAGACATATGCTCCTCCCAAACTAAACCAGGAGGACATATACAATTTATACAGATCAATATCAAGCAATGAAATAGAAGAAGCCATTAAAAACCTACCATCCAAGAAAAGTCCAAGACCAGATGGATTCTCAGCAATGTTCTATAAGACCTTCAAAGAACTCATTCCAATACTTCTCAAAGTATTCCAGGAAATAGAAAAGGAGGGTACCCTACCAAACTCATCCTATGAAGCTAATAGCACCCTCATACCCAAACCAGGAAAAGACACATCAAGGAAAGAAAATTTTAGACCAATATCCTTGATGAATATAGATGCAAAGATCCTTAACAAAATATTGGCAAACTGTATCCAAAAACATGTTAAGAAAATCATGCACCACGATCAAGTGGGGTTCATCCCTGGAATGCAGGGATGGTTTAACATCCATAAATCAATAAACGTAATCCATCATGTCAATAGACTTAAGGATAAGAATCACATGGTTATTTCAAATTGATGCAGAAAAAGCGTTTGACAAAATACAACATACCTTCATGCTCAAAACACTAGAAAAAATACGGATAGTAGGAACATACCTGAACATTGTAAAGGCTATTTATGCTAAACCCATGGCTAACATCATTCTTTTTTTTTTTTTTTTTTGGTGTGTGTGTGTGTGCCTGTGGTCTTTTTGTTTTGTTTTGTTTTGTTTTGTTTTTGCTAACATCATTCTTAACGGAGAAAAACTGAAACCATTCCCTTTAAAAACCGGAACAAGATAGGTATGTCCTCTTTCACAATTAGAAAACTTGGAATGGAACCACCATTTGACCCAGCTATCCCACTCCTCGGCCTATATCCAAAGGACTTAAAATCGGCATATTAGAGAGATACAGCCACATCAATGTTCATAGCTGCTCAATTCACAATAGCCAGATTGTGGAACCAACCTAGATGTCCTTCAATTGATGAATGGATAAAGAAACTGTGGTATATATATACAATGGAATATTACTCAACTATAAAGAATAATAAAATTATGGCATTTGCAGGCAAATGGATGAAATTGGAGAATATCATTCTAAGTGAGATAAGCCAATCTCAAAAAATCAAAGGACGAATGATCTCACTTATAAGCGGATGATGACAAATAATGGGGGATAGGAGGGGGGCAAGAATGGAGGAAGGAAGGACTGTATAGAGGGAAAAGAGGGTTGGGAGGGGTGGGAGGGAAGGGAAAAATAACAGAATGAATCAAACATCATTACCCTATGTAAATTTATGATTACACAAATGTTATGCCTTTACTCGGTGTACAGAGAATCAATATGTATCCCATTTGTTTACAATAAAAATAAATTAAAATAAAAAAAAGAAAAACTTCAGAATAATATAGGTTGCTGGCTCTTGTTCTAATGATTGTTATTCACCTTTGAAATCATCTCTAAAAGGCAAAAGATTAATCCACCCAAAAGCACAGACAGAACATCTTTTATTAACTTCAGGGGAAAAAAAATCTTTTCTTTTCCTTTTTTTTTCCCTCTTGGGTCTGAGTGATTTCCTAGTGAACCTTCAGTCTTTAACATTTATATTTCTTTCTTTCTTTCTTTCTTTCTTTTTTTTTTTCCGCATTCTGGAATTTTTTTTCAGTAATTAATTTTTTAAAATATTTATTTTTTAACAGACTGCATTTTGATTCATTGTACACAAATGAGGTACATCTTTTCATTTCTATGATTGTACATGATATGGATTCATACCATTTGTATAATCATACATGTTCATAGGGCAATGATGTCTGTCTCATTCCATTTTTCATATCCCCCCTCTCATTTCCTTCTGCATAATTTAAAGTTTCTCCATTCTTCTCTCACTCCCCAACCCCCCACCCCCATTATATATCCTCATCCACTTATCAGGGAAAACATTTGGCCTTTGGTTTTTTGGGATTGGCTTATTTCACTTAGCATGATATTCTCTAACTCCATTCATTTATTTGCAAATGCCATATTATTATTCTTCTTTATGGCTGAATAATTTTCCATTCTGTATATATGCCACAGTTTCTCTATCCATTCATCTGTTGAAGGGCATCTAGGTTGGTTCCACAATCTAGGTATTGTGAATTGAGCTGCTATAAACATTGATGTGGCTGCCTTACTGTAGTATGCTAAATTTAAGTCCTTTGGGTATAAATCAAGGAGTGGGATAACTGGGTCAAAAGGTGGAACCATTCCATGTTTTCTGAGGATTCTCCACACTGCTTTCCAGAGTGGCTGTACCAATTTGCAACTCCACCAGCAATGTATGAGTATGCCTTTTTCCCCACATGCACACCAATATCTATTATTGTTTGTGTTCTTCCATTTATATTTCAATGTAAGCCTTCACTGAAACCTGTAAGGAACTAAAAGAAAGATTAGTGGTTCCAGCAAAAACTTGATGCTGAGGGCATTTTAACTCTTTCTTATTTTAGGACAGGTTTGGATGTGAAAGAAAATTATGAGCTCTTATTTTCCATTACTTTTGAGAATGAAGCTACTATGCTCCTTGGTGTAGAGTTTTTTTATTTTTATTTATTTTTTTATTTTAAGGAGGCTATAAAGAGTTTTTGCTAATTCCCTATTTAATGTACAAAGCTGCTCTCCCCACCCTTTCCATTGCAGTCATTTCCCTGCCTCCCAACTACTGTCAGTCTGTGAACATCCTAGCTAGCTATTGGTTCATCAGTCAGCTTGCAAGTATCCTCCTTCTTTATTGGTCCCCTGTTAGCCCGGCAGAATTCAACTGCTTCAGGGTAGCTACTCCACCATCTTTCCTCTTGCTTTTTCTCTCCTACTCACTTACTTTTTTTCTCCTCCTCACTTTTCACACTTCCTTTCTCTTTCCTTTTTCTTTTCCTCTCATTTTCTCTCTTACCCTGAAGGAAGACACTCTATTTGCTTAATAAACTCCCTTATGTGATTTCCCATGTCCAGCGTGGTTTTTGTGGAATTTCTTACACCTGTACCCAGGAATCCAAGGCCTGCCATACCCAGTTATCCCTAGGAAGACTCTGTAATGCCTTGATATTCCTCTGGTGTGGTAGCACATAAAAGATGTAATCTATATGTTGGAGGACAAGTACAAATGTTTTATCTCTGAATTTTGTTAAGTCCTTAGCTAGGGTTTGTCCAAACAGGTGAGAGCTATCTCCAAATCCTTGAGGTAACACTGTCCAAGTTACTTGTTAAAAAGTCTGAAATATTTTCCTGGGGTCCCTACCAAATTTGGCCGGGTTTTAGAGTTTTTTTCTCTGGGCAGGTAATTCTCTCCCTGCTTTTTGAGGGGCTCCGCCTGAGCAGGGAGCAACCATGTTCTATAGGCTTCTATCCTTCCCCCCAGGGAGCAGAAACAATGCTGTTTCTGGATGGTTGGAAGCTGTGGTGGGAACACACATATTTAAACTAGGAAACTCTCGAGGAATTTCCCCTTCTAAATTAGAAATTCCTCTGAATTTCTGATTAGGATCATTTCTTCTCAGGATTCTAAACTTTTGCACCCATCTCAGTCAAGCTACTTCTCAGTCTCTCATGCAGTCAGAGAGATGCAGGCAGACCTGCCTGATCGAGTCTGCAGTATTTAAACTAACCAGGCCTCCATTACATTTCAAGGACTGTAAGAGTTGCAGTCTTTCTACTGAATTTTCACTCTGGCTACGTATTGCATATAGCTGAATAAATCTATTTTTATTTCTCTCTCTGTAGAGAGTGAATTCCCCTGGCTTAACATCACACAATTAAATTCCCTTTCCTTTCTTACTACTAAACTTATTCACACATGCGTGCTTCTCACCGGAAAGGGACCAACATCCGTCCTAGCTAGCTATTGGTTCATCATTCAGCTTGCAAGTATCCTTCTCTGTTATTGGTCCCCTGTTAGCCTGGCGGAATTCAACTGCTTTACTGAAGCTACCCCGCCATCTTTTCTCATTCTTCTCTCTCTACTCCTCACTTTCTCTATCCTCCTGGCTTTCACACTCTTTCTTGCGTGCGCCTTTTCCCTTTCTCTTTCCCTTTCTTTTCCTCTCATTTTCTCTCTTACCCTGCAGGAAGACACTCTGTTTACTTAATAAACTCCGTTATGTGATTTCCCGTGTCCAGCATGGTTTCTGAGGGATCCCTTACATTGGTGCCGCGACTCAGGATGGGATCTTCCACTGTCTCTTAAGCGAGTGGAACCCCATCTGTGCCCCAGTGCCCCCCAGACACAGCCCCATGTTCCATTTGCCCGGATGCTCAGCTTTCTGCATGCAGCACCTGACTTCAGATTGGTAAGTTCCCTTAGACAGGTCCCCACTCTAGACCACTTAAACACACCTCTGCTGACCTGAGAAGCGACCGTCGAGTGTCCGGGGCTCTCGAGATGGATGAGGTGTGGGAATACGCCCAGCCACAACTTTTATAGTTATGGCTAGCCCCTATAGTCAGTCTTATCTGCCGGGTGGATTCCTGATTTTATGGTGAAGATTCTCTCTCAGGGTTGAGGCTCATCTCACGCTCGTGCACTCGCACTCAAAAACCCTGATATCAGGTCCTCAACTCTTCTCTTTTGCCTGGCCCCACATTGATGTTTGTGTGACGACACCATCTATGTGGCGCCTTCTCATCTCCAGTTGACTACTCTGTGGCCTCGGGACACCAGGGCACAGACTCGGCTGTATCAGTCCCCACCATGGAATCTGGGTCCTCCAATCTGGCAGATTCAACCCTGGGAACCCTTCGCCCGACCACCGACTTAAAACCATCAAAATTCGTTTGTATCCGTACCTTTATTCTTTCTTCTAAAAGTCTCTTGAACAGTTGCTGTCCAGGCGTCAAATGTGGGGGTCCTCTCTGCCACGTCCCACGTGGAGGAGGAAAGGGTTAGCTGCCAGAGGAGGATGTTGGCAGTTTTCTATTACCCAAAAAACTTATCTACTCAATGAGCACACAAGAGCCAATGCTCTTTTCATATGAGAGGTGGCGTGACAGGTCTGACCATACCAGCTCTAACCTCACAACAGCATAGAGTTGCCCAACTCTCCTTTTTTTTATAATATACAGGTAAAGGAGGCAAGGACTGGGAGGAGCCTCTTCTGTGATGGACAGTATAGGGTGGAGTTTGGGAATTCATTCTCTTAGGGGGAAAAATTCAGAAGGAGACAGGGAACCATTCCCCCACAGCGCCATACACTTCCCAGAAGTTCCTAGAAGCCAGGCCTCTGCATCCCATGGCTCAGCCTAATCTGATTCTGCTAAATAAGGATGACTTTCCACAGGTTGGCTTTGAACTTGCAATCCTCCTGCCTCTGCCTCTGCCTTCTGAATTGCTGCGATTACAGACTGGTCTTTGTTTTTAAATCTTTTTATTATAGCAATGTAATCTGTTTGTAAAAATAAAATGTTTTTAATAAACCATATATAGATTTTAAATGTAAGTACTTGCTATCATTAACATGTTACCCTTAAATAAGTTTAATCTCTTAGATTTACCAAGTCCTGGACCTAACTGTGGGACTTTTGCCTTGAACTTTTACTTTTATCCGTAGGATGAATTCCCCCATGAAGTCTTCAGGAAACAAGGAAGCAGAAGAGCCTGTATCAGTCAGATTTGCAACACTATAATGAAATACCTGACACAGGCTATTCATGAAGTAAAGAAGATTTATTCTGGCTTTTGGTTCTGGAGGTTCAAGACCAAGATTGGCAGCCCCATGGTTTGAGCCTTTGTTAAGGCAGCACATCACATGGGAATGAGTGTTAGAGAAAGCAGTCACATGGGAATGAGTGTTAGAGAAAGCAGTCACATGGAAAGAGAGAGAGAGAGAGAGAGAGAGAGAGAGAGAGAGAGAGAGAGAGAGAGAGAGAGAAAGACCAAGGCCCCACAATTCCTTGTGAGGACATTCTCCCAACAGCCTAAGAGACTCCCTGTAATCCCTAATTCTTAAAGGTCCACAGCAACTCCCAATTACACCACCCCTGGGAACCAAGCCTTTACATAAAGAACTTTGGGGGATACTCATTCAAACCATAGCAGGGCTCAAATGCTGAGATTGGCTGGAGGCAGGAGCCATCCATGGGGGCTGGCTGGGGGCAGCAACACAGCTGTGGCCAAGCCAGTTTTCCTCTCTAGGTGTCTGTGAATGTGCTGAGCCACATGGTAGAAGCCATAGTGGAAAATTGGTCAGGTTTGCTCTCCTTGTGAAACTAAAAGGACAAGTAGAATACAGTGATGAATGATGGATGGGCTGCAGGGAGCTCAGGGGCTAGCACATATGCCCCAGCCTACCTTGCAGACCTTCAAGGAGCAGTCCTTTTGGTGACGAAGACTTCACAACCTATGAGGATCAAGAGGCTCCTCCGAGGTCCCCACCGAGCACTTGTAGTATTCACCGAGAACTGACTGTGTGCCAGGCAATGGAGCTGGCAGCTACCTGTGGTCAGCTCTCAATCCTCCTGATTGATCCTGAGAATCCCACCCTCACCCACAGTGATGGCTCATGTAAGCCTCAAGGGTGAGATTGCTGTTCCACACTGTACATAAATCCCACTATTAGAGAAAGTGCAACCCCCTTTACTCCCACCCCACAATTCAGAGAAACATTGGATGTGTTGACTCTGACTTCAGATACCTAGGATAAACCCATGAAAATAAGTCCTGCCATTTTTTGCTGCCTTTCCCTTGAAAAAAAATCAATTCTTCTTTTTTTCTTTTTTTGTGGTGCTGGGGATTGAACCCAGGGCCTTGTGCTTGCAAGGCAAGCACTCTACCAACTGAGTTATATCCGCAGCCCAAGCATCAGCTCTTAAAGCCAGTGTGGAGCGTGTGCTGTCTAATGAGTCTACCTCGTGGTTTTACTTGCCTGTCACAAGAACTTATGATGGCATATTTTTATACTTAATGGAACTTCTTTAAAGTTTTTCAGCCTTCCAGTCCATTTTTAATACTTAAGGTTCATTTCTTCCATATTCTGATGGTGGCCCACTAATTCAGAAGCCTGCAATTTCTGTGGGTCACATGAGGAGCAGGCTACATTACTAATGCTCTGCTTTCACCCTAGAGTACTCCCCAGCTGTTTTTGTCGGCTATTTCCCGGCTGTGACTAAAGGATCTGACTAGTACAATTGTAGAGGAGGAAAAGTTTGAGGGCTCACAATTTCAGAGGTCTTAGTCCACAGAAGGCCAGCTCCATTCCATAGGGCTGGAGGTGAGGCAGGACATTATGACAGAGTATGTGGCAGAGGGAAGCTGCTCACATGAGATCAGGAAGCAGAGTCCACTTGTCAGATACAAATATATACCCAACATCATGCCCCAATTCCCACCTCCTCCAGCCCCACCTTATCACTTCGGTTGCCACTAAATTAATCCCTATCAGGAGATTAAGTTACTGGTTGGTTTAAGACTCTCACAACCCAGTCATTTCTCCTTTGAACCTTCTTGCAGTGTCCACACATGAGCTTTTGGGGGACACCTCACATCCAAATCATAACACCAGCAATCGATAAAAATATGTAAAATGCATTAAGAGAGGGCTGAGGTTGTGACTCAGTGGTAGAGAGCTTGCCTAGCATGTGTGAAGCACTGGATTCGATTCTCAGCACCACATATAAATAAATGGATAAAATAAAGGTCTATCAACACCTAAAAAATATTTTTAAAAATGCATTAAGAGATGTTTTCCTTTGGCTTATAATAGATGGCTATGAAAATAAAAAGGAAGAAACAAAATGAGAACTCCTGTAGGTATGTGTGTAAAATACATGTATGTGCTATGGACTGAATATTCGTGTGCCCCTCCTCCAAATTCATATGTTGAAATCCCATATGGTTGAAATACTCCAATACAGTTGTATCAGCAACTGGCGCCTTTGGGAGGAAATTAGGTCATGAATGAAATTGGAGCTCTCATAAGAAGAGAGATATGAGAGCCTGTTCTGTCTCTCTCTGTCTCTCTCTGTCTGCCATATGAGAATTCAACAAAGAATCAACTCTTTTTTATTGTTGTTACTGGGATTGAACCTACCAGGGCTTACCCACTGAACCACATCCCCAGTCCTTTTTTATATTTTACTTGGAGACAGAGTCTTGCTGGGTTGCTTAAGGCTTCACTAAATTGTTGAGGCTGGCTTTGAACTCATGATACTCCTGCCCCAACCTCTTGAGTTGCTGGGATTACAGGCAAGTGTCATCATGCCTGGTCAAAGAATCAACCATCTCCTGATCAAGTAGAGGACCCTACTGAAGAATCCAATCATGGCTAATCTCATCTCTGAACTTCAGTCTCCCAAACGGAGAAATAAATGTCTTAACATACTAGACTATGGTAATTTTTGTTATTGTTTTGAGACAGGGATTCTCTATGTTGCCTAGGTTGGTCTTAAATTTCTGGGCTCAAGTGATCCTCCCACTCAGACTCCAAAGAGTCCTCCTAAAAAACTGAGACTATAAGCAATAACTACCACACTAAGCTTTTTATAGCAACCTAAGTCAAGATATATAATCTATAATATAGATTTCATACAGCTATATGAAATAAGTCAGTCACAGAAAAACAAATACAATATAATTCCATCTGTATGAGGTAGCCCAAGTAGTCAAATTCACAGACACACGAAGTAGACTGGGGGTTGCAAGAGGTTGAAAGGAGTTGCTTAATGGTTATAGAGTTTCATGTTTCCCAATCATGAGAATATCCTTAACACTACTGAAATGTACATTTTAAAATGGCTGATTTCTTGTGCTTTGGGAGTCTTGTTAAGGAAGTCTGATTCTAAGTCAACATGATGAAGATTAGGGCCTACTTTTCTTCTATTTGGTGCAGGGTCTCTGGTCTAATTCTTAGGTCTTTGGTCCATTTTTAGTTGAGTTTTGTACAGGGTGAGAGATAGGGGTTTAACTTCATTTTACTACATATGGACTTCCAGTTTTCTCAGCACCATTTGTTGAAGAGGCTATCTTTTCTCCATTGTAAGTTTTTGGCTCCTTAGTCTAGTATGAGGTAACTGTATTTATATGGGTTTGTCTCTGTGTCTTCTATGCTGTACCATTGGTCTGCCTGTCTATTTTGGTGCCAATACCATGCCATTTTTGTTACTATTGCTCTGTAGTATAGTTTAAGGTCTGGTATTGTGATACCTCCTGCTTCACTTTTTCTGCTCAGGATTGTTTTGGCTATTTGAGGTATCTTCTTCTTCCAGATAAAGTTTATGATTGCTTTCTCTATTTCTATGAGGAATGTCATTGGGATTTTAATTGGGATTGCATTGATTCTACAGCACCTTTGGTAGAATGGACATTTTGACAATATTAATTCTGCCTATTCAAGAACATGAGAGATCTTTCCAGCTAAAGCACAAACAATCAAAGCAAGAATCAATAAATGGAATGAATTCAAACGAAACGGTTTTTTCTCAGCAAAGGATACAATCAAGAATGTGAAAAGAGAGCCTACAGAGTGGGAGAAAATCTTCTTCACACACATTTCAGATAGAGCATTAATCTCCAAAATTTATAAAGCACTTACAAAACTTAACACCAAAAATACAAAGAAACCAATCAATAAATGGGCCAAGGAACTGGACACACACTTTACAGAAAAAGATATACAGGTTATTAATAAATATATGAAAAAGTGTTCAGTATCTCTAGTAATTAGAGAAATGCAAATTAAAACAACTCTAAGCTTTCATCTTACTCCAATTAGAATGGCTATAATCAAGAACAAAACAATAATAGATGTTGGCGTGCATGTGGGGAAAAAGGCACACTTTTACATTGCTGGTAGAGTTATAAATTGGTGAAGCCACTCTGGAAAGCAGTGTGGAGAATCCTCAGAAAACTTGGAATGGATACACCTTTTGACCCAGTTATCCCACTCATTGGTTTATACCCAAAGGACTTAAAATTAACATACTACAGTAAGGCAGCCACAACAATGTTTATAGCAGCTCAATTCACAATACCTAGATTGTGGAACCAACCTAGATGCCCTTCAACAGATGAATGGATAAAGAAACTGTGGTATATATACAGAATGGAATATTATTCAACAATAAAGAAGAATAATATTATGGCATTTGCAAATAAATGAATGGAGTTAGAGAATATCATGCTAAGTGAAATAAGCCAATCCCCAAACACCAAAGACTGAATGTTTTCCCTGATAAGTGAATGATGATATATAATGGGGTTGGGTGGGTGAAGAGTGAGAGAAGAATGGAGAAACTTTAGATTACATAGAGGGAAATGAGAGGGGGCGTATGAAAAATGGTGGAATGAGACAGACATCATTACCCTATGCACATGTATGATTACATGAATAGTATGAATCTACATTGAATAAATAAATAAATAAATAAATAAAATGACTGAGATGATAAATTCTATGTTATAGCTAAGCACCGTGGCCCATACCTATAATTCCAGTTACTCATGAGGCTGGACAAAATTAAAAAAAAAAAAAAAAAAAAAAGAACTGAGGATGTACCTCAGTGGTAGAGCATCCCTGGATTCAATTTCCAGTATTTAAATAAACAAATAAAATTTCTTATCAGTTCACATACTGTTTCACATCCTGATTTTCATATACCCAGAGTTGTTTGAAAATTGAAGAAAAGATAACAAATACAATGTAGTCACCATCATAAAATACCCTTCAATTCTTAACTCAGTGAAAGAATTGAGATTCATTCAGAATGGTTTTATTCATGGTTTATGATCGGTCTCTCTCTTGTGTTTTATGAAAGTTAAATCTTTGTATTTTTAAAAATAATCAAAGGAGGAGTTTCAAGATGGCGGCCTAGAGGGCGGCTGCATTTCACACTGCTCCAGGACGCAAGATTTAAAAGAGGAGACAGTGAGAGACTTGGGACCAACTCAAAGCCGCTGGGTGATTCTCTCCCATTGCGGAGGCATCCTGGATGGGGTGGTAGCCCCGGAACGCAGGGAATTTGTGAAGTGGAGTTGCTTGGCGAGACGCCCCTCCCCCCGCTGGAGCGGTAAACACGGACAACTGGGATCATCGTAGAGGAGGCAGCTCAGCACAGCGCTTGGACTCGGAGCAACCACTGGGGCTCCGGGCGGCTGCCTGAGGAGGAGCTGCGTGGTGAGCTGTTTAGACTCAGAGTAATCACTTCTGAACACTGGGGGGTTGCCCGGAGGAAGAGGAGAAGCGCGGCAGGTCGCTTGGTCTAGGAGTGACTGCATCAGAGCCACAGGCGATTGCCAGAGGAGGAGGCGAGTGGTGAGTTGATTGGACTAAAAGCGACCGCTCCTGAACACCGGTGGCCTGCCTGGAGGAGGAGCGTGGTGGGTCACTTGGTCTCGGAGCCACCGCCCCTGAACACCCAGGGGGCTACCCCGAGGGGGAGGAGGAGGAACAGGGCGGGTCACTTGGGCTTGGAGTGACTGCCTAGGGCTACGGGAGGTTGGCGGGAGGAGGAGATGCGAAGTGAGTTGCTTGGGCTCCTAGTGACTGCGTCGGAAACCCGGCCGCTGTCTGGAGGAGGAGGTGTGTGGCAGGTCTCTGGGTCTCGGAGCTATTGTAAGGGGCTCCAGGTGGCGGCTCAGAGGAGGGGCCGCATAGCCAAGCGATTAGGTGCAGAGTAGGGTCCCAGGAGCTAGGTGGCTTCTTGCTGGAAGAGCCGCACAGAGACACGCCTAGGGGTGGAGCGAAAGTTCCAGGACTGCGGGCAGATTATCTGGGAGAGGCAGCCTAAGGAGACTCGCCTACGGAGGGTGAGGCTCCCAGGCCCAGGACAAAGGTCCGGGCCCCTGGGAACATTGCAGAGGAAGACAGCCCAGCCCAGGCGGTAGTTGTAGATTGAGGGGAACCTCTAGGAGGGGAACTGACCAGCGAGACGTTCCCACTGAGTGATTCTTTCCTACCGGGAGAGGTTTTCCCACAGGGACGGTTAAACCAGAGACACAGGCACAAATAGGCCTTGCCTCAGCCCTCAGCCTAGTTCCCCGTTGGATGACCATTGGTCAACAAGTGGACACACCTCTGACCACTAGCAGGGAATATACGCCACCTGAGGGTCACCACCCTAGAGAGGCAGCTTCTTCGTGGAGCTCCGCATTATCAACTTCCTCCAAGACTTCAGGCTACTGAAGGATAAGAGGGATATACTAGCAATCTTCAGGGACATTATAAGTTGATAGAGGAAATCTGCAATATCTTAATGACCCACTGATTCCTGAACAATATGAGAAAACAAGGGAAGAAAATGCCCCAAACAAATCTAGATGTTACATCAATAAAATCCAACGACACCATGGCAGAAGAAATGACAGAAAGGGAGTTCAGAATGTACATAATTAAAATGATTAGGGAAGCAAACAATGAGATGAAAGAGCAAATGCAGGCATTGAATGATGAGATGAAAGAGCAAATGCAGGCATTGAATGATCGCACCAATCGACAGTTAACAGAGCAAATTCAGGAAGCAAAAGATCATTTCAATAAAGAGTTAGAGATATTGGAAAAATACCAAACAGAAATCCTTGAAATGAAGGAAACAATAAAGGAAATTAAGAACTCCATAGAAAGCATAACCAATAGGATAGAACACCTGGAAGACAGAACTTCAGATATTGAAGACAAATATTTAACCTCGAAAACAAAGTTGAACAAACAGAGAAGATGGTAAGAAATCATGAACAGAATCTCCAAGAACTATGGGATATCATGAAAAGGCCAAATTTGAGAATTATTGGGATTGAGGAAGGCTTAGAGAAACAAACCAAAGGAATGAACAATCTATTCAATGAAATAATATCAGAAAATTTCCCAAATCTGAAGAATGAAATGGAAAATCAAGTTCAAGAGGCTTATAGGACTCCAAATACACAAAATTACAACAGACCCACACCAAAGCACATTATAATGAAAATACCTAACATACAAAATAAAGACAGAATTTTAAAGGCTGTGAGAGAAAAGAACCAAATTACATTCAGGGGGAAACCAATACGGATATCAGCAGATTTTTCAATCCAGACCCTAAAAGCTAGAAGGGCTTGGAACGACATTTTTCAAGCTCTGAAAGAAAATGGATGCCAACCAAGAATCTTATACCAAGCAAAATTTACCTTCAAATTTGACGATGAAATTAAATCCTTCCATGATAAACAAAAGCTAAAAGAATTTACAAAAAGAAAGCCAGCATTACAGAACATTCTCAGCAAAATATTTCATGAGGAAGAGATAAAAAACAAAGAAGCAAATCAGCAAAGGGAGGAATTATCCTAAAGGAACTGTCAAATAAAGGAGGAACCAAGATGTGTCAATAAATAAATAAATAAATAAATAAAATTTTAAATATGAACCAAATGACCAGGAATACAAATCATATCTCAATAATAACCCTGAATGTTAATGGCCTGAATTCATCAATCAAAAGACATAGACTGGCAGATTGGATTAAAAAGAAAGATCCAACAATATGTTGCCTGCAAGAGACTCACCTCATAGAAAGAGATACCCATAAACTAAAGGTGAAAGGATGGGGAAAAACATACCATGCACATGGACTCAGCAAAAAAGTTGGAGTATCCATCCTCATTTCAGATAATGTGGACTTCAAGCCAATGTCAGTCAGAAGGAATAAGGAAGGACATTTCATACTGCTTAAGGGAAGCATAAATCAGCAAGATATAACAATCATGAACATCTATGCCCCAAACAGTGGCTCATCCATGTATGTTAAACAAATCCTTCTCAATTTTAGAAACCAAATAGACCATAACACAATAATACTAGGTGATTTTAACATGCCTCTCTCACCACTGGACAGATCTTCCAAACCAAAATTGAACAAAGAAACCATAGATCTCAATAACACAATCAATAATTTAGACTTAACAGATATTTATAGAATATACCATCCAACCAAGAGCGAATACACTTTCTTCTCAGCAGCACATGGATCCTTCTCTAAAATAGACCATATATTATGCCACAAAGCTAATGTCAGCAAATACAAGAAGATAGAGACATTACCTTGTATTCTATCAGATCATAATGGATTGAAGTTAGAAATAAATGAAAGAGTAAAAAACAGAAACTACTCCAACACCTGGAGATTAAACAATATGCTATTATATGATGAATGGATAACAGAAGATATTAGGAAGGAAATTTAAAAATTCTTAGAGGTAAACGAGAACAAAGAAACATCATATCAAAATCTCTGGGACACTATGAAAGCAGTACTTAGAGGAAGATTTATTTCATGGAGCACATTCAATAAAAGAAGTAAAACTCAACAAATAAACGACCTAACACTACAGCTCAAAGCCCTAGAAAAAGAAGAACAGACCAACACCAAAAGTAGCAGAAGACAGGAAATAGTCAAACTCAGAGCTGAAATCAACGAAATTGAAACAAAAGAAACAATACAAAAATTGACAAAATAAATAGTTGGTTCTTCGTAAAAATAAACAAAATTGATAAACCTTTAGCCACACTAACAAAGAGAAGACGAGAGGAAAACCCAAATCACTAAAATTCGGAATGAACAAGGAAATATCACAACAGACACGACTGAAATACAAAACATAATTAGAAGCTATTTTGAAAATCTATACTCCAACAAAATAGAAAATTTTGAAGACATCAACAGGTTTCTAGAGACATATGAATTGCCTAAACTAAATGAGGAGGACATACACAATTTAAATAGACCAATTTCAAGTAATGAAATAGAAGAAGTCATCAAAAGCCTACCAACAAAGAAAAGTCCAGGACCAGATGGGTTCTCAGCCGAGTTCTACAAAACTTTTAAAGAAGAGCTCATTCCAATACTCCTCAAAGTATTCCATAAAATAGAAGAGGAGGGAACCCTCCCAAACTCATTCTATGAAGCCAATATTACCCTGATACCTAAACCAGACAGAGACACATCGAGGAAAGAAAATTTCAGACCAATATCCTTAATGAACATCGACGCAAAAATTCTCAACAAAATTTTAGCAAATCGCATACAAAAACATATTAAAAAGATAGTGC
Source organism: Sciurus carolinensis (assembly GCF_902686445.1). NCBI lineage: Eukaryota > Metazoa > Chordata > Mammalia > Rodentia > Sciuridae > Sciurus > Sciurus carolinensis. Next base: position 85,326,393 of record NC_062217.1, on the reverse strand, counting down.
ACCAGGATCAAGTGGGTTTCATCCCAGGGATGCAAGGTTGGTTCAACATCAGGAAATCAATAAATGTCATTCACCATAACAATAGACTTAAAGTCAAGAATCACATAATTATTTCGATAGATGCAGAAAAAGCATTTGATAAAATACAGCATCCCTTCATGCTCAAAACACTAGAAAAAATAGGGGTAGTGGGAACATTCCTTAACATTGTAAAGGCCATCTACGCTAAGCCCATGGCTAATATTATTCTAAATGGTGAAAAACTGAAAGCATTCCCTCTAAAAACTGGAACAAGGCAGGGATGCCCTCTTTCACCACTTCTATTCAATATCGTCCTTGAAACTCTAGCCAGAGCAATTAGACAGACCAAAGAAATTAAAGGGATACGAATAGGAAAGAAGAACTCAAACTATCCCTATTTGCTGATGATATGATTGTATACTTAGAGGAACCAGGAAATTCCACCAGAAAACTCTTAGATCTCATAAGTGAATTCAGTAAAGTAGCGGGACATAAGATCAATGCACATAAGTCTAATGCATTTTTATACATAAGCGATGAATCTTCAGAAAGAGAAATTAGGAAAACTACCCCATTCACAATAGCATTGAAAAAAATAAAATACTTGGGAATCAATCTCACAAAAGAGGTGAAAGACCTCTACAATGAGAACTACAGAACACTAAAGAAAGAAATTCAAGAAAACCTTAGAAGATGGAAAGATCTCCCATGTTCTTGGATAGGAAGAATTAATATTGTCAAAATGGCCATACTACCAAAAGTGCTATACAGATTTAATGCAATTCCAATTAAAATCCCAATGATGTACCTTACAGAAATAGAGCAAGCAATTATGAAATTCATCTGGAAGAATAAAAAACCCAGAATAGCTAAAGCAATCCTTGGCAGAAAGAGTGAAGCAGGGGGTATCGCAATACCAGATCTTCAACTCTACTACAAAGCAATAGTAACAAAAACGGCATGGTATTGGTACCAAAATAGAAAGGTGGATCAATGGTACAGAATAGAGGACACGGCCACAAACCCAAATAAATACAATTTTCTCATACTAGACAAAGGGGCCCAAAATATGCAATGGAGAAAAGATAGCCTCTTCAACAAATGGTGCTGGGAGAATTGGAAATTCATATGCAACAGAATGAAACTAAACCCATATCTCTCACCATGCACAAAACTAAACTCAAAATGGATTAAGGATCTCAGAATCAGACCAGAGACCTTGCATCTTATAGAAGAAAAAGTAGGTCCAGAGCTTCAACATGTCGACTTAGGACCAGACTTCCTCAACAGGACTCCCATAGCACTAGAAATAAAAGCAAGAATTAATAACTGGGATAGATTCAAACTAAAAAGCTTTCTCTCAGCAAAGGAAACTATCAGCAATGCGAAGAAAGAGCCTACAGAGTGGGAGAAAATCTTTGCCAATCATACTTCAGATAGAGCGCTAATCTCCAGAATCTATAAAGAACTCATAAAACTCTACACCAAGAATGCAAGTAATCCAATCGACAAATGGGCTAAGGAAATGAATAGACACTTCACAGAAGAAGATCTACAAGCAATCAACAAACATATGGAAAAATATTCAACATCTCTAGTAATAAGAGAAATGCAAATCAAAACCACCCTAAGATTCCATCTCACCCCAATTAGAATGGCGATTATCAAGAATACAAACAACAACAGGTGTTGGAGAGGATGTGGGGAGAAAGGTACACTCATACATTGCTGGTGGGGCTGCAAATTAGTGCAGCCACTCTGGAAAGCAGTATGGAGACTCCTTAGAAAACTTGGAATGGAACCACCATTTGACCCAGCTATCCCACTCCTTGGCCTATACCCAAAGGACTTAAAATCAGCATATTACAGAGATACAGCCACATCAATGTTCATAGCTGCTCAGTTCACAATAGCCAGATTGTGGAACCAACCTAGATGTCCTTCAATTGATGAATGGATAAAGAAACTGTTGTATATATATACAATGGAATATTACTCAGCCATAAAGAATGATAAAATTATGGCATTTGCAGGCAAATGGATGAAACTGGAGAATATCATGCTAAGTGAGATAAGCCAATCTCAAAAAACCAAAGGAAGAATGATATCGCTAATAAGTGGATGAGGACACATAATGTGGGGTGGGAAGAGTTAGTGTTAGGTTTAGAGTTAGGTTTAGGGAGGGGGGCAAGAATGGAGGAAGGAAGGACTGTATACAGGGAAAAGAGGGGTGGGAGGGGTGGGGGGAAGGGAAAAAAATAACAGAATGAATCAAACATTGCCCTATGTGGGTTTGTGATTACACAAATGGTATGCCTTTGCGCCATGTGCAGGCAGAGAGACAGCATGTATCCCATTTGCGTACAATAATAAAAAAATAAATAAATAAATAAATTAAAAAAAATAATAATCAAATATGATTTAGAAATCCAAAGTCATGAATAGGAGTCAGATTTAGTATTTCAGAAGTTTTAGTAAAAATATGGTATTTTTTACTAGTTTTTGAAGATGTTCGCTTTAAATTTTAAAGTTATTCTTAGCATCACTTGGATGTGTGCACATCTAGTCCAGTAAAAAGAGATGGAGGATGACTTGCAGACCATCAAATATACTCTAAAAAGTTTTAACATAGCTACACATAACAGTTTTTGGTGTTCAAGAACACCAAAAGTCAAGCTTAAAACTGTAGAACTTAGAGATGAATAGACAAAAAGTTTCTTAATGGCTAGGAAGAATAAAGTAAGCTAAAGTTACACAAATGTATCTTTTCTTGAGAAGTTGGTGCATTGATATTTTTACAGTTTCAAAGGCTGAATTGTTTTATATTACGATTCAATGGAAATTATTTTTCCTGGGGTGTTCTGGCTATATTTGGTTTACTACATTTCTTCTCAATTTCTTTTATTAGTAAAATCTAATTTGAGAAGTGGAATTTCAGCTGAATGTAGTGACACATGGCTGTAATTTCATCTACTCAAGAGGCTGAGGCAAGAGGATTCCAAGTTTGAGTCCAGCCTCATAACTTAATGAGACCCTGTCTCAAATTTAAAAAATAAAATAAAAAAGGCCTAGGGATATAAATCATTGGTAGAACTCTCCTGGGTTCAATCCCCAGCACCCCTCCCCCCACAAATGTGGAATTTGAATTAAATATTAAGCATTTTACAAACATATATTTCCTTGACAATTTAGCTAAAAGGAGATGAAAGAGGCTAGCTCACACTCAATCTTTGAGTACTGCTATAGCTTGGATCTGGAGTATCCCCCAAAGACCCATGTGATAAAGGGTTGGTCTCCATCCTCTGACTCTATTGGGGAGTTGCAGAATCTTTAGGAAGAGGAGCCTACAGGGAGGCATTTCGATCATTGAGTGCATTGTCATGGAGAAGATAATGGATCCTGGACCTCTTTCTCTTCCTCTCTTTCTTTGCTTCGTAGATGCCATGAGGTAAACAGTCTCATTCTATCACATGCTACCTAATGTAATGTTCTGATTTTTTCCAGTCCCAAAACCAACATAGTCAACTGACCATAGTCTATGAAACTGTGAACCAAATTAAACCTTCCCTCATTTCAAGTTATCTCAGGTATTTTGTTACAGTGATGAATAGCTGGCTAACACTAGTCCTTGATTTATTGGGAGGAGACTAGAATTCCCATTTGAAGTCAGATATTAACCAGTAAGACTTTAGAAAAATCTTCTAACTCTTTTGGACTGAAGTTTATTGATCTACAAAATTGGAGTGATTGGTCTATATGATCTCTAATATCCTGTCCTGCTCTAAAATGCTGTGATTTAATTAATTAAAAGATCTACTGGTAGGTCCATTGCCCCCATCTCTACCCTTCCACTCCCCACACCCACAATTATTGTGCCAGTTTGTCATTCTCATAATTTTAATTCTATCTTCGGTGTAGGTAACTATTACATGTCTAAACTTAATCTCTCACTTAGGCTTCTGTGATAGTCCATGTTACTTGGTTGTCCACCACAAACTCAAGTCATTTAAAACAAGAGTATCCAACAATTCCCACAACAAATGTGCCTCATCTTTCAGCCTCCCTGACCTAGTACACTGATTCCTCCAACCACATAATTGTTCTGCTTGTTGGGCTTTTAAGGGCACCAGGACATCAGAGCTGCTTGTCCTCATTGTTTGCCTACCAGTCTTTGAAGAAGGACTGTTCTTTTGTCCAAGTACAAGTATGATTGAGAGTAACAGTGCTTGAAGTTGAGATTCCCCAGGTCCTCAAGCATGTAGACAAGTGCTGTATCACTGGACTACATCCATAGAGATTAAAGTTGAGATTCTATGTTGTAGAGTGCAAAGAGCAATAATGAGCAAATTCAGAACCTGACTCTGTCTGTAGTCAGTTACTGGGCATATTGGGAGTTAAAGTCTGACACATAGGAGAAATAGTCAATCCCCTTCAGTAAAATTTTCAGAGCATTTCCTGTACCTAAAGTCCTTGTTGGCCTTTTTCTCACCTCTCTCTGCACTCATACAGACTGAGCAGAGTGTCCTACCCTGCCTGGTATATCTCCTATTCCCTCTGGAACTTGTTGGGCCACTAAACTGAAGCAGAGGCTGGATTACTAATGAATGAAAACAAGATATTCTTCTCCACTTAGGCCTAACAGTTTAAAGCCCGAAGTATATAATTTTGCTAAGGGAGAGTTAAATGACCCAAAGGGATCAAACATCATTCAGAAGGCAACAGGGGCCTTGACAAGAAGGAGAAAGTCAAAACTAAGAACAAACTGCAAAGATAGCAGAACAGAAATCAAGAAGGAGGGTCAGTAAATTTAAGTGAGTCCATAAAGTTTATATCTGGGGTCACCTTACAATTCAATTAACATTCTTAAAGAGTTCTCCCTATTCCAAAAGTAAAAATAAAGAAAAAGAAAAGAAAGAAGCAAAGGATATGAAAAATCTAATGTAAAAGGCTAATATGCATTTTATTTTATTGTATTTTACTTTTTGGTGAAAACTAGTTTTGTTGTTAAATTAAGTGCATAGCACTCATCTAATTCCATTGGTGTAGTCTTTAGCACCATAAGTAATGTGCTTTTAAAAATATTTATTGATACAACTAATATGCATGCAACCATCTAAGTGTACAACTCAATTAAAATAATTTTAATTTAAAAATGTTTAAATCACACCAAAAAATTCCATTTTACTCTCTTTAGACATAATCTATTCATACCCTGGTCCCAGAAAACCACTGATCTGTTCTCTCTCATTAGGGATTATTCATGCTTTTTCTAGAATTTCTTATAAATGAACTAAAATGATTTGTATCTATCATTTCTGGGTTTTTTTTTTTCACTTAGCAAAATATTTTTTGAGATTTGTCCAGGTTGTTGTATTTGAGTATATATCATTGTATGATTATGCTCCAATTTACTTATCAATCAGCCTGTTAATAAATATTTGGAGTCTTTCTAACTTGGATTTATGAACATCTGTGTACAGCCTGTGTGAATATATTATTTCATTTCTCTTGAGTACATACCTCAGAGTGGAATTTTATAAAGAAACTTGATAAGAAGCTCCAAACTGTTTTCCAAAGTGGTTGAATCATTTTATACCCCACTAGCAGTGTATGAAAATCATAGTTGCAACACATCCTTGCCTTGATATTTTTGTTCCTTTAAATTCCATCTAGTTTTAAAATTCAAGACTAGGGATATAGCTCAATAGTACAGCATTGGCCTAGCATGCATGAGGCCCAAGGTTTGTTCACCAGAACTGAAAAAAAATCTAATATGTGCATTATTTTAATTTTTCCTTTCCCTGATAATGATATTGAACATTTCTTCACATGCTTACATCTTCTTTTGTAAAATGTTTATTAAAATCATAGTCTGATGCAGTAGCTCATACCTATAATCCCAGCAGTTTAGGAGGCTGAGGGAAAAGGATCACAAGTTCAAAGTCAATCTCAACAACTGAGGGAGGCCTGAAGCAACTTAGCAAGACCCTGTCTCAAAATAAAAAACAAATGGACCTGGGCACATTCCTATAATCCCAGCAGCTCAGGAAGTTGAGGCAGGAGGATCACAAGTTCAAAGCCAACCTCAGCAAAACTGAAGCACTAAGCAAGTCAGTGAGACTCTGTCTCTAAATAAAACACAAAATAGTGCCGGGGCTGTGGGTCGGTGGTCAAGTGCCCCTGAGTTCAATCCCCAGTACCAATAAATAAATAAATAAAATCCTTTGTTCACTTTTCTATTGCGTTTTCATCTTCCTTAACTCTCTTATAAATACCAATTTTGTCAGTTTTTTAAAAATGTTCTACAAAGACCATTGCATCATTGACAAATGTTTACAGTTTGGGCTTTCACTTTCCAGTAGGTATAACTCACTTATTTTTCTTACCTTATTTCATTATCTAGAACTTCTAGCAAAATGTTCTCTCACTATAAAGACACTATAATAAGTACATTCATCATGTTTCTAACTTTAATGAGAAAACTTTACTGTTTTATTATTAAGTATGATGCTTCTCTTCTGTATGTCTCTGATGGCTATGCTTTACTCAACTAATATAAAAATGTCCTTCTGTTGTTAGTTTGGTAGGTGTAGCAGTTTGGAATTCTTGCCAATAAATGTAAGGAAGGTCTAAATTTCTCCTTTAAACACTATCTTGAAGGATTTCTTAGGATTTAATTTTTGAAAATAAAGAAATGTGATGTTTTCAATAAGATTTAGAAACTGAAATGTGATGTTTCTAATTTGATTTATAACGTGAAGAAATATGATATTTGGGCATAATTTATTCCTGTTAAATGCTATGAAAAACAAACAAAAAACCCTCAAATCTAATGGCTATAGATCTATAGTGGAACAGGATGAGTTGATATATACCTTTAATTCCAGGGACTCACAAGGCCGAGGCAGGAGGATCACTAGTCCGATGCCAGCCTTAGCAATTCAGCAAGGCCCTAAGCAACTTAATGAGACCCTAAGCAACTTACTGAGACCCTGTCTCAAAAATTAAAAATAAAAAAGGGCTGGGGATGTGGCTCTGTGGTAAAATGCTCCTGGGTTCAATCCCCAGTAATCCCTCCCCCCAAAAAGAGTAGGTGTATAGACTATAGAATTTTAACTTGTTTCCTGAAGAGAAGGTCCAAGTAAGAGAAGATCTTGCAAGTCCTGGAGATCAAACTTCAGATTATACTTGTCTATAGTAATGGCTCTAATGAGCTAGTCTGTGGGTGATTAGAGTGGCAAATCATATAAGGGACTATGAAACCTGAAAACTTCCTGATTTATTCGAAGGAACCTCTGCAGGACACAACCTTTAGACAGTTGGGCTGCAGAGACGTTGAGTGCCTGGGTAGAAGCACCCAAGGTCATCACATACAGATGCTCAGGCTCACAGGTGCATTCATGCCCAGCAGCCCAGGAAGCCATCACACCTACACAGAATCTCCTTTCTTCCCTGCAGTCCACTCCCTTCTCCGACCCTCCTGCAGTTCCGGACACTTCTACAAGGGCATTTACTCCACCCAACACTCCCTAATGCCTTTCACTAGCCGAGCAACATCATTATTTAATCAGAACAAGGCAAGCCTTCCTTCAGAACCCTTACTGCCCCCTGCAGGAAAGCTGTCATGGTCATTGTACCACTTCCTGATGATCATGAGAACAGAGCTCACAAGGAGCAGCCGGAGCAGAGTTCGCACAACTCAGGGCAGCAGATTTTTGCTATCTATGCAGGATTTTTACTCTGCAGTGAATTTTTCTGAGATACCCAAGTTCTGTCACTTTGACTGCTAATAGTAGAAAAGTTAGGGGATCTTTTTATTAATATGATGTTAATGCCAATAACTAATCAAAACCAAGTTCCTAAAAAAAATCTCACACAAGTGCTCTCACAGAATAGAAAGTAGTTCTCCTGTGAACTTCAGGACAAAAACATATCACAAGCACTTCCTAAGTGCCAGGCATTGTGCTTTGCAAATATTAATTCATTTAATCTTCTTAGTATGATTATCTCACTAAAACAGAGGAGAACTCTGATGCATAGCCAGGTTAAATTTCTTAGTTCATTTTCTGCTCCTATAACAAAATACCTGAGATGGGAAATTTTCAAAGAACAAAAATTTCTTTTTGCACCACTCCAGAGACTAGAGAATCTGAGAACAAGGTGCCAACATTTGGTTAGTTGAGGAGGGCTGCATTCTTTGGAGGGCAAGAGCAATGTTGCCTCATACAGCAGAAAGCTGAAGAGCAGCTAATCTTTTTAATAAAAGTCTTAATCCCATCCAAGAAGAAGGGATCTTGTTGGCCTAATCACCTTTTAGAGACCTCTCCTCCAAATTCTGTCACATTGGCAAAACCTGAATTTTGGAAGGGGCACATTCAAATCATTACACCAAGTAATTTTTCCAAGATCACACAGGGCTAGAAGGTGCTGAACCATGAACAAATCCAGGCAACTGGCCTCTAGTCTGTGATCTTGAGTACTGCATTGTGCTTCCTTTTATTTAAAAGAAAGAGAAATATCACTGGGTAGAGATATACCTAAGTCCAAACCACATGTTGCACAGCTGTGCTGTAAACAATCCAGAGAACATTCTGGGAAGCTTGCAAATGCAGCACTGGTCAGGCGATAGGTTATTGTCCAGGTACAATCTCATACCAGTGAAGGGTTGGCAGCCGTTGCCCTACACTATGGTCTGAAGCAATTGTCTAAATTCTTCTCTTAGAACATGACTGTTCCTACTTACTCAGGGTATGGTGACAGTAGCCAGAGCAGCATCATATGTGTAAAACTGAAATCACTAACAAAGCGGAGGTTGAAATTGTGGGAAGGAGGTCAAGCATTATATTCAAAACTTGAGGCAAGAATAAAATGAGATAAGACACATTCATTTGCAGTAGCCAAGAGACTCTAGGAGTGAGAGGGAACTGCTTAGGGAGACCAAAGAGTGAGCGTGTGTTGGAGCTTCTCTACTACTACAGAGTCGACTACTGAAGCTTAAAGTATCTGTCGTGAGTTTGGAAAGAAAGGATATGCATTCATGTGACTGGAAGTACAGCTCAATCATAGAGGATTTGCTTAGCCCACACAAGGATTTAGGTTCAACCCCCAGGAAAACACACACACACACACACACACACACACACACACACAGAATATGCATTCAATTCATTTCCAGGGTCAATGGAACTTTGCAACTCCCAAAGGACAGCCACAGCAGCATTTTCTGGGGACTCCCAGAATCTCAGACCCCACTAAGATCTACTTACATCTACCTGCATCTTAACAACCACTCCCAGGAGATTCATGCTTGCTAACTTTTAGAGTTGGAAAGTGTTGTTCAGAGACTGGATCAAAGAGGAATAGGTTGAAGCACCAAGATTTTGGCTAGGATGCTACTGAAGTGGTCCCAGGGAAAAAGGGACACTTGGGAGGAGAAAGGAACAAATGCCCTATGTGGGACATCTGTGGCATAACTATTGCCACAAATGTCATTTGCTTTAATCCAGTGAGTTTTTAATCATCCCAGTTTTTTGGAAGGAGAATGTAAGTTTCAAAGACAATAGTTCATTTTCCCAAAGTTACACAAGCAGGTTAAGAAATTGCAATTTAAACTCAGACTTCAGGAACTGCGGGTGTAGCTCAGTGGCAGGTAGAGTGCTTGTCATGTCTACACAAGGAGCTGGATTTGACCTACAGCACCACAAAACACAAGCCAGCAAACAAACCAAAACAACACCCAGGTAAATCTGCACCTAAACCTCCCTTGTAGGTCCTTCCATTTCCATGAGAAATTATAAAGGCACAAGCTAATGGGTGCACCTAACTCTGGGACTCCTGGTGCCTATTAACTTATCATAACTCATTTCTTATTTCCATTTTCATTCATTATTTCTCTTCTTTTCATACAATGAACATAACTCAGAATCTAGAACAATCTTTATGTAGGCTTCATAAACAGATACAATTTTTAAAGTTTAAGACAACACAAAAGGTCTTGGAAAATTTTGCAAAGGAAGCAAAACTAAAATGACTGAGAAAACTCCTGTTTGTAGTACCTGGATTGGGAAAGTCAAAGTGTGGCAATATCAGCAGAGTATCTCGGTGCTCTACCACGGAGCTACAGATTAAGGATCTGAAAGATGCTATCTTCAGACTCTCTTTTTTTTATATTGAAATCATCTTTATTTATACAATATTATCCTCAGAATTCTAATTTAATTAAGCTTCGATTGGAGCAAAAATATAATAACTAAAAGCAGTTATTTAAACTAAAAATAAGAGCTAAGTCATACTTTGAAGAGAGATCAAAAATATTGTCAGGATTCATGTTGTGGTTCTGGATGTTCAATAGCAGGCTCATTTGAAGGTGGAATCAACCCTGAAGTTCCTACTACTTCTACTTTCAGAATGTGGGGGTAGGGGGGAAAAATTCAGCTCTTGTCGGAGGATAATGAGGAAAACACATCAGTGAATAGACATTTTGCATTGGATTAGAGGCGGTTCTCCTGATCCTGATGGTCTACCATAATTAGAATAATATCCATCTTACCTTTGTAGAAGAGAAGGTGAATCAGAATATGTTCAGCCTGATGGAGGGATCATCATCTTACCTTCTGGTTCCCGTGGCGATGACAGAGGCCCAGTGTCAGCAGGTGCTCTATGAGGATCATATCATAGATTGATTCTCTTCTTTCATTGCTAATCTGATGGTCCAGAGGATCCTCTGGGTCTCTTGAGCCTCTTCCTCCTTCCCCTGGATGTAAAGGTGACAATCTGAGTAGACCCTTCTTTTTCCAAAGGAAAAGCTCTCATTTCACATGAAGGTCCACTCAATGGTGAGGGACCATATGGGGACTTCCCTCTGGCAAATGCTGTATTCGAAACATCAAGTGCATAAGGATCTTCTTCTAAAAGTTTTTTTTTTTTTTTTTTTTTTGGGTGCTGGGGATCGAACCCAGGGCCTTGTGCTTACAAGGCAAGCACTCTACCGTCTGAGCTAACTCCCCAGCCCCTAAAAGTTTAAATTTAAACTTCATTTCAGTTAATTTTTGTCTGTTGTGAGCATTTACTATCTTTAAATACTTGAGGTTTTTTCAGCACTCCAAGCTGCCAAGGCATCATCACGTGCTTTTTTCTCATAGGAAATACTCTGCCTCTGGTAATAATGAACGGTTGCATCCAATTCTTCCTCAAGATCTTTGACTCGCTTTCTATAGGTCTCCAGTTCTTTAGCTGCATGGCTGATCTTTTTATCAACTTCGGAAAACCTTTCCTCTTCCTCTAACTGGCACTTTTCCTCTAAATTTCCTGTGGAGTTTCATTCCATTTTCTTGATACTGTTCCATCTTTACTTTAAATTTCTGTTGAAGCTTCTGATTCCCATTTTCAAACTGTGTATTTTCTGACTGCAAAGATGCTTGTTCAGTCTGAAGATTTTTAATATGTTCTATAAGATCTTCTTTTGTTTTCTCTACTTCAGATAGTAAAGTACAAATTTGACTTCTTTCTCCTTCTAAGGTTTCTAAAGAGGCATTTAACTCAGCAGCATAAACCAGTTCCTTCAAAGATTCTTTTGGCTGATTATCTAAGTGAGCACCAATTTCTTATTCACTCTTCATCTCCAGCTCCAAGTTACCATCATCTGTTAGGTCTTCTCCAAGCACAGGAGCCTGATCTTTCATCTTTAGCAAGCGTTCAGTCAGAGACTTAATGTGATTTTCTTTATCACGCAGAACTTGTTCTGCTGTACTTTAGAGTCTTCAAATGTTATTTTCTGTTTATTAAGATCACTCACTTTTTCCTTCCATACTTCAGCTTCTTGTAAAAGGTGTTTCTGACTTTCCTGCAGTTGGGAATTTTCATTCAAAGCCTCTTTTAGGTTTTCAAGATGGTGGACTAGAGGGTGGCTGCATTTCATGTTGCTCCAGGACTCAGGATTCAAGAAGAAGAGATATTGAGAGACTTGGGACCAACTCAAAGCCACTGGGTGAGTCTCTCCCCTTGCGGAGGTGTCCTGGATGGGGCAGTAGTCCCAGAATGCAGGGAACTTTGTGAAGTAGAGTTGCTCAATGAGACACCCCTTCCCCCACTGGAGCAGTGAACTCAGACAACTGGGAGCATCGTAGAGGAGGCCGCTCAGCACGATGCTGGGACTCGGAGCAACCACCGTGGCTCCGGGCGACTGCCCAGAGGAGGGGGTGCGCAGCGAGCTGTTTGGACTCAGAGCGACCGCTCCTGAACACCGGGTGGCTGCCCGGAGGAAGAGGTGTGCGGCGGGGTCGCTGGGACTCGGAGCGACTGTACAGGTCTCCAGGTGGCTGCTCAGAGGAGGGGCTGCATTGTCAGGTGATTAGTTGCAGAGCAGGGTCCCAGGACCAAGGCGGCTTCTTGGTGGAAGAGCCACACAGGGACAAGCTGAGGGGTGGAGCAAAGTTTCCAGGACTGCGGGCAGATTCTCTGAGAAGGGGCAGCCTAAGGAGACTCATCTGCGAAGGGTGAGGCTCCCGGGCCCAGGAGGTAGGCCCGGGCCCCTGGGAATGTTGCAGAGGAAGGCTGCCCAGCCCAGGCGGTAGTTGTGGATTGAGGGGAACCTCTAGGATGGGAACAGACCAGCGAGACCTCCCCACCAGGTGAGTCTTCCGTGCCGGGTGAGGTTTTCCCACAAGGACGGTAAAACCAGAGACACAGGCCCAAAGAGGCCTTGCCTCAGCCCTCAGCCTAGTTCCCCTTTGGATGACCATTGGTCAACAAGTGGAGGCACCTCTGCCCACTAGCAGGAAATATACCCCACCTGAAGGCCACCACCCCTAGAGAGGCAGCTTCCTTGTGGAGCACCGCATTATCAACTTCCTCCAAGACTTCAGGATACTGAAGGATAAGAGGAATATACTAGCAATCTTCAGGGACATTATAAGTCAATAGAGGAAATCTGCAATATCTTAATGACCCACTGATTCCTGAACAATATGAGAAAACAAGGGAAGAAAATGCCCCAAACAAATCTAGAGGTTACATCAATAAAATCCAATGACAGCATGGCAGAAGAAATGACAGAAAGGGAGTTCAGAATGTACATAATTAAATGATCAGAGAAGCAAATGAGGAGATGAAAGAGCAAATGCAGGCATTGAACGATGAGATGAAAGAGCAAGTGCAGGCATTGAATGATTGCACCAATCGACAGTTAAAAGAGCAAATACAAGAAGCAAAAGATCATTTCAATAAAGAGTTAGAGATATTGAAAAAAAACAAACAGAAATCTTTGAAATGAAGGAAACAATAAACCAAATTAAGAACTCCAAGAAAGCATAACCAATAGGATAGAACAGCTGGAAGACAGAACCTCAGATATTGAAGACAAAATATTTAACCTTGAAAACAAAGTTGAACAAACAGAGAAGATGGTAAGAGATCATGAACAGAATCTCCAAGAACTATGGGATATCATGAAAAGGCCAAATTTGAGAATTATTGGGATTGAGGAAGGCTTAGAGAAACAAACCAAAGGAATGAACAATCTATTCAATGAAATAATATCAGAAAATGTCCCAAACCTAAAGAATGAAATGGAAAATCAAGTTCAAGAGGCTTATAGGACTCCTAATACACAAAATTACAACAGACCCACACCAAGGCACATTATAATGAAAATACCTAACATACAAAATAAAGACAGAATTTTAAAGGCTGTGAGAGAAAAGAACCAAATTATATTCAGGGGGAAACCAATATGGATATCAGCAGATTTTTCAATCCAGACCCTAAAAGCTAGAAGGGCCTGGAACAACATTTTTCAAGCCCTGAAAGAAAATGGATGCCAACCAAGAATCTTATACCAAGCAAAATTTACCTTCAAATTTGACGATGAAATTAAATCCTTCCATGATAAACAAAAGCTAAAAGAATTTACAAAAAGAAAGCCAGCATTACAGAACATTCTCAGCAAAATATTCCATGAGGAAGAGATGAAAAACAAAGAAGCAAATCAGCAAAGGGAGGAATTATCCTAAAGGAATTGTCAAATAATAAAATTTAAAAAATGAGCCAAATGACCAGGAATACAAATCATATCTCAATAATAACCCTGAGTGTTAATGGCCTGAACTCATCAATCAAAAGACATAGACTGGCAGATTGGATTAAAAAGAAAGACCCAACAATATGTTGCCTGCAAGAGACTCACCTCATAGAAAGTGATACCCATAGACTAAAGGTGAAAGGATGGGGAAAAAATACCATGCACATGGACTCAACAAAAAAGCTGGGGTATCCATCCTCATTTCAGATAATGTGGACTTCAAGCCAAAGTTAGACAGAAAGGATAAAGAAGGACATTTCATACTGCTTAAGGGAAGCATAAATCAGCAAGACATAACAATCATAAACATCTATGCCCCAAACAATGGCTCATCTATGTATGTCAAACAAATCCTTCTCAATTTCAGAAACCAAATAGACCACAACACAATAATACTAGGTGATTTTAACACGCCTCTCTCACCACTGGACAGATCTTCCAAACCAAAATTGAACAAAGAAACCATAGATCTCAATAACACAATCAATAATTTAGACTTAACAGACATTTATAGAATATACCATCCAATAAAGAATGAATACACTTTCTTCTCAGCAGCACATGGATCCTTCTCTAAAATAGACCATATATTATGCCACAAAGCGAATGTTAGCAAATACAAGAAGATAGAGACACTACCTTGTATTCTATCACATCATAATGGATTGAAATTAGAAATAAATGAAAGAGTAAAAAACAGAAACTACTCCAACACCTGGAGATTAAACAATATGCTATTATATGATGAATGGATAACAGAAGATTTTAGGAAGGAAATTTAAAAATTCTTAGAGGTAAATGAGAACAAAGAAACATCATATCAAAATCTCTGGGACACTATGAAAGAGTACTTAGAGGAAAATTTATTTCATGGAGCGCATTCAATAAAAGAAGTAAAACTCAAAAAATAAACGACCTAACACTACAGCTCAAAGCCCTAGAAAAAGAAGAACAGACCAACACCAAAAGTAGTAGAAGACAGGAAATAGTTAAACTCAGAGCTGAAATCAATGAAATTGAGACAAAAGAAACAATACAAAAAATCGACAAAATAAATAGTTGGTTCTTCGAAAAAATAAACAAAATTGATAAACTCTTAGCCACACTAACAAAGAGAAGACGAGAGAAAACCCAAATCACTAAAATTCGGAATGAACAAGGAAATATCACAACAGACATGATTGAAATACAAAACATAATTAGAAGCTATTTTAAAAATCTATACTCCAACAAAATAGAAAATTTCGAAGACGTCAACAGGTTTGTAGAGACATATGAATTGCCTAAACTGAACGAGAAGGACATACACGATTTAAATAGACAAATTTCAAGTAATGAAATAGAAGAAGTCATCAAAAGTCTACCAACAAAGAAAAGTCCAGGACCAGATGGGTTCTCAGCCGAGTTCTACAAAACCTTTAAAGAAGAACTCATTCCAATACTTCTCAAAGTATTCCATGAAATAGAAGAGGAGGGAACCCTCCCAAACTCATTCTATGAAGCCAATATCACCCTGATACCTAAACCAGACAGAGACACATCGAGGAAAGAAAATTTCAGACCAATTATCCTTAATGAACATCGACGCAAAAATTCTCAACAAAATTTTAGCAAATTGCATACAAATATATATTAAAAAGGTAGTGCACCATGATCAAGTGGGTTTCATCCCAGAGATGCAAGGTTGGTTCAACATCAGGAAATCAATAAATGTAATTCACCATATCAATAGACTTAAAGTTAAGAATCACATGATTATTTCAATAGATGCAGAAAAAGCATTTGATAAAATACAGCACCCCTTCATGCTCAAAACATTAGAAAAAATAGGGATAGTGGGAACATTCCTTAACATTGTAAAGTCCACTATGCTACGCCCATGGCTAGTATCATTCTAAATGGTGAAAAACTGAAAGCATTCCCCCTAAAAACTGGAACAAGGCAGGGATGCCCTCTTTTCACCACTTCTATTCAATATCGTCCTTGAAACTCTAGCCAGAGCAATTAGACAGACCAAAGAAATTAAAGGGATACGAATAGGAAAAGAAGAACTCAAACTATCCCTATTTGCTGATGATATGATTATATATTTAGAGGAACCAGGAAATTCCACCAGAAAACTTTTAGACCTCATAAGTGAATTCAGTAAAGTAGCAGGACATAAGATCAATGCACATAAGTCTAATGCATTTTTATACATAAGTGATGGATCTTCAGAAAGAGAAATTAGGAAAACTACCCCATTCACAATAGCATCGAAAAAAATAAAATACTTGGGAATCAATCTCACAAAAGAGGTGAAAGACCTCTACAATGAGAACTACAGAACCCTAAAGAAAGAAATTAAAGAAAATCTTAGAAGATGGAAAGATTTCCCATGTTCTTGGATAGGAAGAATTAATATTGTCAAAATGGCCATACTACCAAAAGTGCTATACAGATTCAATGCAATTCCAATTAAAATCCCAATGATGTACCTTACAGAAATAGAGCAAGAAATTATGTAATTCATCTGGAAGACTAAGAAACCCAGAATAGCTAAAGCAATCCTTAGCAGAAAGAGTGAAGTAGGGGGTATCGCAATACCAGATCTTCAACTCTACTACAAAGCAATAGTAACAAAAACGGCATGGTATTGGTACCAAAATAGAAAGGTAGATCAATGGTACGGAATAGAGGACACAGACACAACCCAAATAAATACAAATTTCTCATACTGGACAAAGGTGACAAAAATATGCAATGGAGAAAAGATAGCCTCTTCAACAAATGGTGCTGGGAGAATTGGGAATCCATATGCAACAGAATGAAACTAAACCCATATCTCTCACCATGCATGAAACTAAACTCAAAATGGATCAAGGACCTCGGAATCAGACCGGAGACCCTTCATCTTATAGAAGAAAATGTAGGTCCAAACCTTCAACTTGTTGGCTTAGGATCAGACTTCCTTAACAGGACTCCCATAGCACAAGAAATAAAAGCAAGAATCAACAACTGGGATAGATTCAAACTAAAAAGCTTTCTCTCAGCAAAGGAAACTATCAGTAATGTGAAGAGAGAGCCTACAGAGTGGGAGAATATCTTTGCCACTCATACTTCAGATAAAGCACTAATTTCCAGAATCTATAAAGAACTCAAAAAACTCTATACCAAGAATGCAAATAATCCAATCGACAAATGGGCTTAGGAAATGAACAGACACTTCACAGAAGAAGCTCTACAAGCAATCAACAAACATATGAAAAAATGTTCAACATCTCTAGTAATAAGAGAAATGCAAATCAAAACCACGCTAAGATTCCATCTCACCCCAATTAGAATGGCGATTATCAACAATACAAGCAACAACAGGTGTTGGCGAGGATGTGGGGAGAAAGGTACACTCATACATTGCTGGTGGGGCTGCAAATTAGTGCAGCCACTCTGGAAAGCAGTATGGAGACTCCTTAGAAAACTTGGAATGGAACCACCATTTGACCCAGCTATCCCCACTCCTTGACCTATACCCAAGGACTTAAAATCAGCATACTACAGTGATACAGCCACATCAATGTTCATTGCTGCTCAATTCACAATAGCCAGATTGTGGAACCAACCTAGATGTCCTTCAATTGATGAATGGATAAAGAAACTGTGGAATATATATACAATGGAATATTACTCAGCCATAAAGAATGATAAAATTATGGCATTTGCAGGCAAATGGATGAAATTGGAGAATATCATGCTAAGTGAGATAAGTCAATTTCAAAAAACCGAAGGACGAATGATCTCGCTGATAAGTGGATGGTGACACATAATGGGGGGATGGAAGGGTTTAGTGTTAGGGTTAGAGTTAGGGTTAGGGAGGTGGGCAAGAATGGAGGAAGGAAGGACTGTATACAGGGAAAAGAGGGGTGGGAGGGGTGGGGGGGAAGGGAAAAAATAACAGAATAATTCAACCAACATTACCCTATGTAAATTTATGATTACACAAATGTATGCCTTTACTCTATGTACAAACAGAGAAACAACATGTATCCCATTTGTTTACAATTAAAAAAAAAAGAAAACCTCTTTTATTGCTACCTGAAGTCCTTCTTCATTCATTTGAAGAATTCTGAAGGTTGTTTTAGCTTCAGCTACTTGTGATTTGAGGGATTTTGATTCCTCTTCTAGGGACTTTACCCATTTTGCTATATCTGCCATCGATTCATCCTGTTCAGAACATTTAGATTCCTCTTCTTTTAGCTCTTTTTCTAGAGAGAGTATTTTATCCTCAAGTTTAGATTTGGAACAATTCAGCATTTCATGTATATCTCCAAATGTTGCACTTCTTTTGATGCCTTCTCACAATTGGCATCCTTTAAAGATAACTGTAAACCTTCCTGCTCTTTTTGAAGAAGGCTAACTTTATCAAGTAGTTTACATTTTTCTTCAATTCATTCAGAAAGTTTTAGAGCAAGCTTTTTTCTCTTTTCACATAAAGCCTGCTTCTAACAGACTGAACACTTCTCCACAAAAACAAGATAACAGTAAAAAAAAATCCAATAACTGTACATTTTACCAGCTCCCGACAAAAGGTATCAGGATCAGGGCCTGGTCTTCCATCTTCAGGCAATGCTGGCACAACCCTGAATATTTTTTCCAGACCCAGGTCCCAGTAAGACTGAGGGGCGGCCCTTGGCCCCTCCATGGAGCCAAAACTACTTTGGCAACTACATCCTGCCCAGTCACGAAAACTGGCTGCGGACACCAGACTTTGGGTGGGAGCCCAAACCTGCACCTTACGATCAAGCCCATCACTAGGAACAGAATGCCTGAGGTGGGTGGGGAGCCAGGGAAACCGGCCCCTCCCCCTCTGCTATGCCCCGCCCACCATCTTTGTGACCTCACTGCCCTCGGTGACATTCCTGGCCCCTCCCCTCCGCTATCTCAGCCTTTCTTATTATGGCCTTGACCCTGAATTCACCCCCCCCCCCACCACTTACCCGCCCAGGAATGGAGAGTGATACCTGACCTTCTCCTTTGGGTGGCAGCACTTCTCCCACCCAGCTGCTGCTATATAGGCTCTGGTCACATTTTCAGCCAGGGAATTCCTGTTGTGCCTGATCTGTGTGGCAGGCCACCAGGAGCCAAACAGGACCAAAGTCAAGACACTCTGACAATATGAAATATCTGTAATTACAGCCTGTCCCTTGTACCTACACTTTTGAGCACTGTCCAAAGAAGTATTGTACCTTTAGTAATAAATTTATAGCTAAATTGGAATCTCTTAGAACTTCTCATTTGAAATAATTCTGTTTATCAGGCTGTGATGACACGGTCTTAGCAATGACAAATTCTGCACACATGAAATTTATAATGCAGATCTAGGTTTTGGGAATGTTTTGCCTTGCTCTTAGTAGGAGTCTAACCTAAGACATACCTAAAATGATCACCTTTGCTTTATGTTTATTTTTCTCTTATGTCGTCAAATGTATTAAGTAGGACCAATTTGTCAGTCACTCATTCATTCGTTTATTCGTTCATACAAAGTCTTAACCAACATTTGTCAAATGTCAGTTCAGGCACAGGCTAACCCATGGGACAAAAAGAAAAACAATACAGACCCTACCCTCCAAGAGAAGGAAATAAACCGGATGCTGTGGTGTATGCCTGTAACCCCAGTTGCATGGGAGGCTGAGGCAGGAGGATCATGAATTCAAAACCAGCCTCAGCAATTTCTTGAGGCCCTAAGTAACTCTGTGAGATCCTGTCTCTAAATAAAATACAAAAAAAAGGGTTGGGGATGTGGGGATGTGGCTCAGTGGTTAAGTACCTCTGAGTTCAATCCCGGTACTGAGAGAGAGAGAGAGAGAGAGAGAGAGAGAGAGAGAGAGAGAGAGAGAGAGAGAGAGAGAGAGAGAGAGAGAAGAAAATAACATTCAATAAGTGTCAGTTAATTCATGCCAGGCATTGGCCTAGAAAGACAGAACTGGTAACATATAATTAGGATAGAGTTTAAAAGGTTCAGAAAGTCATTCAATATTCTGTGGGCATGTCAGGAAGGGAATGATGACGTGTCTTGGTACCTGCAAACATAGGCATTAGGGCTAGGGATGTAACTCAGTGGTAGAGAATTTTGCTAGTATGCCTGAGGCCCTGATCATCAATGCTGAAAACAAATGAACATTCACAAATAACAGTTTATCTGCTCTGATTTTGTGATCTGGGACTGCTCTTTCCTCCAATACACAGGAGCCCCTCAGTGAGCATTGCTTTGTTTCCTTCTTCTTCTTCTTCTTCCTCCTCCTCCTCCTCCTCCTCCTCCTCCTCTTCTTCTTCTTCTCCTCCTCCTTCTTCTTCTTCTTCTTCTTCTTCTCCCCCCCTCCTCCTCCTCCTCCTCCTCCTTCTTCTTCTTCACCAGGGATGAATACAGGGGTGCTTAACCACTGAGCCATGTCCCCAGCCCTTTTTTACATTTTATTTAGACACAGGGTCTCACTGAGTTGCTTAGGGCCTCACTAAGTTGCTGAGACTGGCTTTGAACTTGCAATCCTCCTGCCTCAGCTTCCCAAGCCACTGGGATCACAGGCATGAGCCACCATGTCCGACTTTGTTTGTTTTCTTAATTACTTATGTTAAAATTTATTTATCTCTTGCTTGAGTGGTTAATACACCTAGATGGTTCAAAATAGTATACACACACACACACACACACCAAGGTATACTATCTCTCTAGGTAACTAGTTTCTCACAGGATTTTTCTATGTTCATGTATATACAAAGAAATGCAAATGCTCCTAATTACTCCCCTCCTTTCCCCTTTCATGCATAAAATGTGGCACACTGTCTACAATACTCTGCTTTTCATTAACAATATATCCTGAACAATGACCATGTCTGTGTTTTTCTTTATTGCCACATTATACTCCTTTTGGTGAATAGGCCACAGTTTACTTAACCAGACCCTATGGATAATCATTTGGGTTATTTAGTCTTAAGTCTTTTGTTCTTTAGTTTATAAATATAACCTTTTGTATGCACACAACTGTATCTGAAGATTAGTATTCAGAAATGGGATCGCAGGGTCAAATGCATTTTTGCTGTACTGGGGAGGGACTCATGGGCCTTGTAGATTTGAGGTAAGCACTCTCCCAATCCTCAGCACTTTTAATTTTATTTTGAGACAGGGTCTCACGAAGTTGCCCAGGCTGGTCTCCAATTTGCAATCCTACCTCTGCTTCCCCAGTAGCTGGGATTACAGGTGTGCACCACAGAGAATGCCTTCAATGTGTTTTTAATGGGATTAAATACTGTATTTATAAGGCATCCTCTATGGGGTTAGTACCACTTTGTAATCCCACCAGCAATACATCTAAGTGACTGTTTCCTCAAAACTTGGAAGTAAAAGGTGAAATCTGTTGTTTTAATTTGCTTTTCTTTGATAATGGGAGGGTATGAATGCTCTCTCATTCCTTCAAGGGTCATTTGTATTTACTTTTCTGTAAACTACTCATGTCCTTTTCCCGTTTTATCTTTTGGATTTTCCTTTTTTTTTTTTTTTTTTTTTTTGGCGGTACTGGGGATTGAACTCAGGGCCTTGTGCTTGTGAAGCAAGTACTCTACCAGCTGAGCTATCTCCCCAGCCCTAGATTTTTCTTTTCTAAGAACTTATAATACTTTATAATAGTCCTGCGTCTGTGGCATAGTTTCCAACGTCTTTTTCTCTGACTTGCCATTTTGCTTTTTTGACTTTCGCTTACAGTGATTGTTTTGTATGTAGTAAGAATTACCATTTAAAAAAAAATTTTTGTAGATTTTGGATTTTGAGTGATAATTAAAAAGGCTTTTCCCACTCCAAGGCTGTAGAGGGATTTACTGGACACCATTCATAAAAGAGTCAACCAATCTTTTGTCCCTAAGAGACAGAAATGCTGTACCCACTCTACATGTCACAGACAATGCCCCACTGGCTCTTGAAAACCCTATTGTTTTCACTTTGAATTTTAGTATTTTTTTTATACATTGGATTAGTATTAGTATTACTATTAGTATTCTTTAAAAAACAAAACCAAAAAAACCCTACTTCTAAGTCATTTAAATTCCTTCCTTCAGTCTGAGTCACTTGTAAAAGCCACAACTGTCTCTCAGCTCCACCTCTGCCAGCCTCAGCAATTTAGTGAGGCACTAAGCAACTTAGAGAGACCTTGCCTCAAAAGAAAAAATAAAAAGGTCTGGGAATGTGGCTTTATGGTTAAGTGTCCCTGGGTTCAATTCCTGGTGTGTGTGTGTGTGTGTGTGTGTGTGTGTGTGTGTGTGTATATATATTTAAAATCTGATAAATAATAATTATATCTACTTATGGGGTACGAGAGAACTACACCTTTTTAGAATTAGTTCTTTGTCATTACTACCTAGTAGTTATAAGAAAATGGATTATTTTTTACTGCACTTAATCTATTTTTCTGAACCAATTCATTTGGCAGGGGACCGATACCAGGGATTTAACCCAGAGGCGCTTAACCACTGAGCCCTTTTTCAAAAAATTTAAATTTTGAGACAAAGTCTTGCTAAGTTGCTCAGGGCCTTACTAAGTTGTTAAGGCCGACTTTGAACTTGTGATCCTCCTGCCTCAGCTTCCTGAATCCAGTGGGATTACAGGTGTGTGCCACCTCACCCAGTTGAATTAAAGTATTTTTAAACTTCCCACCTGATCAAAGTAATATATGGCCATTGTATGAAATTTGAAAGTTACAGAAAAGAGTAAAGAAGTAAAAAAAAAAAAAAAAAAAAGAAAAAAAGAAAAAAAAATCATCTATAGTCCTACCAACCCGAGGCACTGCTAACCACTGCTAACATTGGGTATATTACTTTCAACACTCTTTTTTCTTAAATTGAAATACCTCCCCCCCCCCCACCCGCTGGCACCAGGGATTAAACCCAGTGGTGCTCAACCTCTGGGCCACATCCTCAGCCTGTTTTTTATTTTTTATTTTTTTTAGGATAGGACTAGGTGTTGCTAAGTTGCTGAGGGCCTTGCTCAATTGCTGAGGCTAACTTTGAACTTGTGATCCTCCTGCCTCAACTTTTGGAGCCACTGGGATTACAGATGTGCACCACAGCACCTAGCTTGAAATACCTTTATTATTTTTCCTGACAATATTAGAACAAAACAAAAGATTAAAATATGATAGATAAATCTTCCTCCCCGGACCAGTTTTTTATTCCAAGAGACCAAGAGACCAAGAGGGGCAAAAAAAGTACAAATCAAGGAGTTGTCCCATCAAGTACTTAAGGGAACAATTGGGACATGAAAGGTACCAGTGTCCCACAGTAGCATAAGCCCCCCAGGGCCAAGGCAAGCAGCTCCCTGGACTCAGACCTTCCTATAGCTTGGCCAGTAGGTGTCCAGGGGCATTGTTGAGTTTTGGCTGAGAGAACACCTGTCACAAGAATGTCAAGGCTTACCAGGAAGCACTCGGGAGATTGTGAATGGTTCTAGGTTCCACCAACATTTCACAGTCCCCTCAGCACATAGATCTCTTGCTGTCTGTGAATAACATTTGAACCTGACCCCTGGGAACTGCTGATTGTGGACTATAGTCTGGAGAAAATGAGGAGATGGGCTTAGATCTTGAGAAGATTCCCTTAAAATGCATCAACCTGAGATGATATTACTCAGGGCTTCAAACAAGGAAGAACACATCTCCTCAGACAAGATAAGGGAGGTTGCCCCTGCTGGCAAAAAATAATTCGTGGAATTGAGAGGTTTGGAGTACCCACATCCATCCAAATGTGTCCAATGCCCCACCTCAATTCACAGAGTCCCTGCTTTCTTCATCAGAAGGTTTCCCCAAAGTTTACAGAATAACTGGTAAGGCAGTAAATTCAACATGTTCTGTAGTTCTGCAATCCACTGGTTCAATTTTCAAGCCTTTGGGGGGCTGTCTGAGGAGGTATTAGCCCTGCAGCTATAAGAAGCAAAGGGTTCTTTTAGGGCAGTTATTAAAGATCTCTGGTTTTCTGACTATGCTTTGAATCAAAAATCACAAGCCCTGAGCATAAAGTTTTCTTTTTCTAAGCTTTTTGTGCAGCCCAAATAGGTGTCACGTGTAGGGGCTCAAACCCAGGAAATAAGGTTCCATGTTAGGAAGACACAACATACAGTTAGGATAGTAGACATGCTTTATTCAGAGGTAGTAACAGCCTCCAGCTTCAACTTTAGCCTGAGGCAGTTCCATTTTTACCCTCTATTAGCCTCCATTTTGTCCCCAAGTCTTTTCCATAGGCCCTTTTTATATGCCAAACAAAGAAGGCACACTGCCAACAGGTTACATTAGGGGGTGCATGCTCACAAGTTAATGTTTATAACCTGGAGTCTACAAGCTGAATCAGAGTGTTTCCGGCCTTGACTAACATAACAGCTGATTCCCAGCCTGGCTACACACTAAAAACATAACATAGCAAAGCCTCGGCGAGGAAACCTGACTGTAGGCATTTTGGTTGTGCCCCAACAATAGGCAAGCTCACTCCCCAGTCCTTATGGGCCCCATTCCCCTCATTGTTTCTTCGAGAGGATACTTTTTTTTTCATGAAGAATCGTCTTCATTGTTTGCACACACAGATAATAACCAGAGTCACTTTGTTGGGGGTACTGAATGCTATGTACCTCCAAGATCCCATTTCCACCCAGATCCCATTTCACTGCTTTCAGATCTATCTTAGACAACCAATCCTAGAACCCCACTGCTATGGTCTGCATGTACGCCCTCCAAAATCATATTGAAATCTAATCTCCAACGTGTTGGTAGCAAGAGTTGGGATCTCTGGGAGGTGACTGGGTCATTCGGGTGGAGCCCTAGTGAATGGAGTTATTCTCCTTATCAAAGAGGCTGAGGGAGCTTGTTTGGCCTTCCACCATGTGAAGATACATGGAAGGCACCATTCATGAGGGAAAAGCCCATTTCTGACACAGAATCTGCCAACCGCTTGATGATTGAACTGTGAGAAATAAACTCTGTTGTTTTACTCAGTCTACAGCATTTTGTCATGGCAACCCAAAGTCACGAAGAGTCTACCTCTGAGAGTTGTTTCCTGGAGCTGCTTCTGGCACCAATTACTTTACCTGTCAATGTTCAATCAAAAAGAACAGAAACCGTTCTAGATGTTTTAAACAGAAAGGGATTTAATTTACGGAACTGGACACTTTAAAAACTGTTGGAGGCCAGGTGGGGTGCAAACCTATAATCCCAGGGGCTTAGAGGCTGAGAAAGGAGGATCACAAGTCCAAAGCCAGCCTCAGCAATTTAGCAAGGCTCTAAGTAACTTAATGATGCCCCAAGCAACTTGGTGAGAATTTGTTTCAAAATAAAAAATAAACGACAACAAAAAAAGGGCTGAGGATGTGGCTCAGTAGTTAAGCACCCCTGGTTCAATCCCAGGTACCTCTCCCCAACCCTCCCCCCCCCACACCAAAAAAAGAAAAAAAAATTTAAAAACTGCTGGAAAGACTAAAGGAACACAAGTCAGGGAAGCAGGTGTCAGTTGGCAGGTTCATCATGGCAGCTGAGACAGACTGGGGACATTGCTGCCACTTGTTTCCTGGTCAGAACCCCACACTGGTCACACACTAGCAGCAAGAGCCGGGTGCTGTAGCAGAGCCTCAGATGAGCTGTGCTCCTCACATCACGACTGCTCCTGGCTTCTGCATTTCTTTGCTTTTCAAATAATTCATGACTACCTGTCTTTGACAGAATGAAAATCCTAGAACCCTGGAGGCAAGGGAATCTGGGAAATATAGTACCCGGGCATCCCGGGAAAGCAGCAATTAGTGGTGGTGGAAGATAAAAAGAGGGAGAGAGGGCTGGGGGTGCGGCTCGTGGGTAGAGTGCTTGCCTAGCTCACCTAGGGCCCTGGGTTCATCCCCACATCCTCAAACACTGGGGGAAAAAAAAAAGCAGTGGGGAGGGGAGAGAAAGCCCTGAAAGTCTAACACATCCAATTAAAAACGTTTATAAGTCAGGAATCCAGCTTTCTTAACTCATTCTTCCTGTGGAAATCCCCTGCCTGGCCCATAGTTTGGTGTTTCTCAGTAATTTGTCCACAGGCCAACTGCATACCACGCAAACCTATCAAAAAATATTCTCTGCAGGTGACCTTAGAGGGACTGTAAGTACATTTACTACCAAAACTAGTGGCCGTCCATGTTCCCTCTGAGAGGTTCTGCTTTTCTTTTGACTGTAAGGCTAAGGTTTCAGAAGCGTGCTAGTCGCAAAGTCCCAGAACTCACTGAGCGTGTGTCTGCCCACTCTGCCCTGCTCAGAGCAGCAGATGTGTGGTCAGCGTAAGGCGTGCGTGTGTGTGTGTGTGTGTGTGTGTGTGTGTGTGTGTGTGTAAAGCAGGAAGTGCTGGCTGCTGTCTCTCCCTTTGTCTAAAGAAAGACACACAGTTCACAGTAAGGTTCCCCTGGCTGCCTAGTCACTCCCAATTCATAACCTCTGTGTGAACGACAAAGCACTCCATATACCTTAGCAGAGAAAAAAACAAATGCGCCAAGTTACAAATTAGATGTTATTAAAGACCCAGAGATTATGGAAGAATTATGAAGAAAAATATATCTTTAATTGTCCTGATGCCAATTAAAGCTGTTTTCACCTGGCCTCTTAACTGCCACCTGTTGGTCTCTTTTCAGTAGCTCAGGATTGTGACTGATCTCTGTGACTTTCCTTAGTAAACAGCAAGAGTGCCCATTACCGTTATTGTCTCTCCTGGCTGTTCATTTCTTCATTTATTTTCATTTTGGGGGGTACTGGGGATTGTGCTCAGGGGCACTCAATGACTGCGCCATATCCCCAGCCCTAGTTTGTATTTTATTTGTGTTACGGGCAGGTGTGTGCCACCATGCTCAACTGAACTAAGCATTTTGGAAGAAATCGATTGAAATAAATATTTGTCTGAACTTGTGCTTGGTTGCCACAAAGGTGAGTCACAACCCTCGTGAGAAAGACTGAGCAGCAGGGAAACCGGCTCAATGGAAGAAGTGGGTCCTCAGATGTCCTTAACAGAGCACATTTCCATCCCAATTGGTGAGCAACCGCTTCTGTTCTGAATAAGTCTGTCTTCTTTCTATAACATGTAACATTTTAAAGTGTGTCATAATGTTTAGTCATAGGATAAGAAAACGTACTGATCACCAGTTTGGTATTTATGATAGGAATATGAACCAGAGCACTCAGCGGTATTCCATCTTCTTCTTGAAAGCACTCAAGATGCGGGAACTCACGCAAGAGATTTTATTTTTTAATTTTTCAATTGCATAAAAATTGACATTTCTTTTTAAATTTTAAAAAAAAAAATTTACAGACTGCATTTTGATTCATTGTATACAAATGGGGTCTAAGATTTTTCTTACTCCAATTAGAACAGCTATTATCAAGAACACAATAATAGATGTTGGTGTGCATGTGGGGGAAAAGGCACACTCATACATTGCTGGTGAAGTTGCAAATTGGTGCAGTCACTCTGGAAAGTAGTATGGAGGATCCTCAGAAAACCTGGAATGGTTCCACCTTTTGACCCAGTTATCCCACTCATTGGTTTATACCCTAAAGGACTTAAAATCAGCGTACCACAGTAACACAGCCACATCAATGTTTATAGCAGCTCAATTCACAATAGCTAGATTGTGGAACCAACCTAGATGCCCTTCAACAGATGAATGAATAAAGAAACTGTGGTATATATACAGAATGGAATATTATTCAGCCATAAAGAAGAATAATATTGTGACGTTTGCAAATAAATGTATGGAGTTAGAGAATATCATGCTAAGTGAAATAAGCCAATCTCAAGAGAGTTTAATAAGCAGACAAACATAGAGTTACTGTCCTCAAGAGCAAGAGAAAAAGAAAGAGCACTGATAGCAGGGAACTACCCTTAAGTAGTGGAAGCCCACAGGCTAATTAAAGTTAACAATCTAGATTGAAAAGTAGTGTGTGGGGAGAGGGCAGAATCAGGGTGCAGCCTTGCTCCTTTCACTTCTGTTCACTGTCTACAAAGTGGATAAATGGCTCCTGTGGTCAGTGCATCATGATTGGCCTAGTGTAGTTGTAGTTATGCTTAAAATGCCCCAGAGGTACCTTTAGCCCACAGACACCAAACTTTGAGCAACTCTGTGTTTGCAGAGTCTCTGGGCCAACTGGTTGGAATCCACTCCAGTGGCCACAGCCTCGATCCTCCGTGCTTGTTTGTGAAGACAAGTCTGTGTACCCCGCCGACTGCCCAGCCTCCCTGGGTGATTGCTTGTCCTCCTGTCCCACCCCTCCCTGTCCCATCCCGCCCCAGATCCGGATCCATCCATGCTGCTCAAGTTGTCCTTGAATTCACGGTCCTCCTGCCTCAGCCTTCTGAGGGCTGGGATAGCAGGCGTGACCAGGACCCCGCTTGACTGCACATTTTCCAAGCCTGATTCAATCAGCCTCTGTGGCAGTTTTGTGAACTTTTAACATCTTTTCAGTCAGTGTTTTTTCTTAAACTGACCAATTTTCTCTTGTTTGTAGCGAGAACCCCAACCATGGTAGTTCTAATTCCAACTAAATTTCAGACTCATACCCTGGTCTCTTTCAGGCCACCTGGCCCTGCCCACCTCCCAGGTCTCATCTCACACTTTTCCTCTGTCCTCCCTGCTGCAGTCACCTGACTTTTTTTTTTTTTTTTTTTTTTCCCCATCTCCCCTCGTGCCCCTACCCAGAGACCGCCTTCCGCCTGCAACGCGCATCTCCCAGGTCTTCTCCCAGCTTCCCCTGCCCAGTCCATGTCACTTCAGAGCACACTGCTGGGGCTGGGCATGCAGCTCAGTGACAGTGCTCGCCTAGCACCCTTGAAGCGCTGAGTTCCATCCACAGCACAGCCCCCCCCCCCGGGGGGGGCAGGGACCAAACCAAAAACTATTGCCCTATTTGTTCTCTATCAAAGGTACCATGATCTGCATGATTTGAAAATAAACACATGCACACTGTGTGTACATGTATTTAATCGTACCTTGACTAACGTCGGGGATACAGTCTAAGAAATGTGTCATTATGTGTTTGTGTTGTGTGAACATCATGGAGTATACTTACCCAGACTAAATCAGTTGTGACTCCCTAGGCAATACAATCTCATAAAATGATTGAGGGGCTGGGGTTGGTGGCTCAGTGGTAGAGCCCTTGCCCAGCATGTGTGAGGCACTGGGTTCGACTCTCAGCACTGCATATGAATAAATGAATAAAATAAATGTCTATCAACATCTAAAACAAATTTGTTAAAAAATATTTTTTAAAATTCACAATTGAATGTGTGGTCTGTGTAAGCTCGGTGGGCGCGGTTAGCGGCCAAATAAAATTGGACAGAAAGTAGCAGAAGCAAGCTTTATTGGAATTTGGCTCTCGGGCGAAATTCCCAGACCCCCCCCGGGGTACAGCTTAAGTAAGGACCCAGAGAAAATCGAATGTGGCCCTGGCTGCCTAGGGTTTTTATAGGCCAGGATGGGAGGGGGGTCCTGCTGAGTGACAGGTGGATGTGAAGGGTCAGTGGAATTTTCTTGCCCACTTGATGGTCACCTTTGGCGGGCTGGCCTTTGTTCCAGCTGCTCAGCGCTGCCCACTACAGTCGCCTAAATTCCGACCTAACAGTCTGTACTTGACAAAAACAGTTCTTATGTCACTGACTGTATGTATACATGGTTGTGCTGTTTATTTTCTGTCTCTTTGACCCAGATATCCTTACTACGAGGGCAGGGAATTTGTCCTTTTCTTTACTTCTTAAGCATGTCATATAGTAAGTGCTACAAAATATTTATTTAAATAAGTGAATCGGTTTACAGTGTCATGTTACTTTTATTTGATCTTCACAATAATCCTGTCAGGTAGCTATGTGTCTTTTTTTTTTTTTTTTAAATCATCTCCATTTTTCAGGGAGGACATGAGACTTGTCTACGTCTGCAATTGAAAGAAGGAAGAGCCAGTCTCAAATTAGTTTCTATTTCATTTTTAATACCCTTATGAAAAAAATCTGATGTTCTTTCTGCCTTAATGTACTTTACAGACATTAAATATTTAAAGACTACTGAAGGTTTAAAAAAGTAAAAGATCGCACCTTTTTCTTTGAAGTGAACACTTCTTAGCAAAATAATTAAGCACCAACTTCACTGTTCACAATGTCCATACAAACAATGCCCATTCTACAAGGGGCATATGCATTTTAGGACCTGCCCACTTATTAGATTAAAGTGAAGGTGCCTGTGAAAGAAGTGAATGGAGCTGGAAATGAGTGGCAGGATCCACTTGACTTGCTGATATGTTGGGTGATAAAAGAGGCATCTAGGCTGCACTCCCTGGGTCTGCCTGCTTCTTCTCTCTCTTCTCTCTCTTGCCACTGTCAGAGTTTCTAATTTTTGCCAATCTAGTGAGAAATTTTAAACCAATCAATTAAAATGAATCTATGGCTTTTATGAGAACTCCTGATTAGTAATGACCTTGAGCATCTTACATGTTTATTGGTCTTTGGGATTTCATTTTTAATGCACCAGTTCAGTTATATACCCATTTTCGACTGGGTTGTCTTTTTCTTTAGTTCTTACATATTCTGGATTGTAGTTTTTGTCCATTGAAATGGCTTACAAATATCTTCTCCTGCTCTGTGGCTTATGATTTTCTCTCTTATGATGTATTTTGAAGGTTCAATTTTTCTTTTCCAGTTTACTTTAGTCAGATCAAATTTTTCTGATTAATGAGTTTCGTAGCACATATGCCTACCCACAGGTTATGAAAATATTCCAGTACGTTATTTTCCAAAAGTTCTGCTTTGATTGTTCATATTTAGGTCTTTGACTCGCTTGAATTTTGTGTGCGCGGCATGGGATGAGTACAGTTCATTTTCTTTCCCACTCCTGATTGTTTCCTCCCTCTCTGCAGCGCCTCTGTCCGTAGAGGAGTCTGTTACTCATTTCAGAAAGATCGATATTTTGCTAAAGTTGTTACTTAACGTCTGTAATGTTCTTAAGTGTTTTGTGTTAAGGTTTTCATCACTGCGTAAAAAAAACACCATTTTAACTGGTGAGCATTTAAGTTAGAAAAAAAATTGCTCGCCAACTAACCGAAGGGCTACAAGCCAAGATCGCTTCCACCAAAGGCTCGCCGCTGCTGCCGCCCGCGCACTCCTTGCCCCTCCTAGGGCGCAATACGCAAGCGCGCCCGACCCGGGCTCCCGCCCTGCACAATGAAATGCGCCTGCGTCGAGGAGACGCTCCGCCCTGTTCCCGGCGCTGTATAAAACCTCGCGCTTCTCCTCGCGAGAGACTTCGTGCTCATGCTCGCTGCAGGGGTCGGAGGTCAGGGCGAGCGTCTCGCGGGCCGAAGGAGGAAGATGGCGGTGGAATCGCGCGTTACCCAGGAGGAAATTAAGAAAGAGCCAGAGAAGCCAATTGACCGCGAAAAGGTGAGGACCCCGATTTTGTGGGTTAACGGAAGAAGTGGGGTGGGTCCGGCAAGGCAAAGAGACGCGGTCTGTGTGCGGGAGAAGGCGGTGTTTTTGCTCCGGGGGCAGCCGGGAGGCCGCAACGCCTCCTGGCTCCGGATTCACTTGGCTTCTGTGTTAACTTATGTTCTTCCTTTTCCTTCTTCCCCAAGACATGCCCGCTGCTGCTGCGAGTCTTCACCACCAATAACGGCCGTCACCACCGAATGGATGAGTTCTCCCGCGGAAACGTACCCTCCAGCGAGCTGCAGATTTATACTTGGTGAGCTCTGCGGCAGGGTCAGGAAACCTCTGTCGCCGACCTGCAGCTTGTCTTTGCAAGAACAGAATTTTAATACAAATTTCTCATTTCCACTTGGCGCCCTTAGATGTGGTTCTCAGAGGTTTTTGTTATAAGGTAGAAGGGGATTTGCTCATCTTGTAACGCTTTTATATTTAACGTTGAAACTTTGAGCCTGGTAAGAATTGACAGAATATTGCTATCACCATTGTGGCTGCCTGGTACAAAAACGATGTTTAGATCATTAAAATGCATCCTCGAGAGATTCAGCCGAATAAATGGTACTGAGAAAGCATGGTAAGGTGGAAGTGATGTTTGTTATGCTCAAAAAGTATTTCCATTTAATAGCACCAAAAATATGTCACCACTGAAAACCGAGTGATTTGTGCTCTGAAGCTTAGGGGAAAAACTTTGGGTGTGTTTAGTGAAGACTGGCATCCAAATGTTTTATATCATCATACCTCTCCTGTGCCCTACTCCAGATTAGGACTCTACCATAAGCCCGTAATTGGTGCTTGATTTGTACAGTTGGTATGATTAACATTCACATAGTTGCGCAGCTACCATTTCTGAAACGTTTTCATCCCAGCAGAAGGTGTATCCATTAAGCATTAACTTTGTACCTCTTCCCCCAGCTCCTGGTATCCTCTAATCTTTCCATATTTTATCTACTCATCTGTTGTTGAATGTTCAGTCTTTTTTTGCAGTTGTGAATGATGCTACTTTAGAACATTGGTGTATAAATATGTGCTTGCATCCCTATTTTCTGTCCTTTTACATTTATACCTAGGAGTGCATTGTTTGGTCATGTGGTAACTTTAATTTTTTGAGCTACCACTAAACTCTTTTTTACAGCAGTTGTACAATTTAATTCCCAAAAAGGTGTGTGTTTTTTTGTTTTTTTAGCCATAAGCCCCGTATTACAACCTAATCCTTTGAAGATTGGGACTTTGTCTTTTTTGGAAGATCTTGTTAAATTTATGTAGTATTACGATTCTTTCACATCTGTGTCAATTCAAGGGTAAAAGTTCTAGGAAAGTTGATATAACAGAATTATTCAGTAATGGCTTATCGAAAACTTGTTTTCCAAGATTAAATTTTTTCCAACAAATAAGATTTCCAGTTTTCAAAGTACTGTGTTCAGTGTATTGGAGGAGAATGTCATTCCTCTTTCTCCGTGGGAAATTGGTTCTAGGATACCCATGGATACCCAAATCCTAAGATGTTCAAGTTCTTTATACAAAATACCATTGTGTTTGCATAAAAGCTCCACATATTCTCTGGCATATTTTAAATCATCTTTAGATTTTATAATACATAGTAAAATTTAAATGTTGTGTAAATAGTTATTATACCATGTTGTTCAAGGACTAATGATGAAAAAGTAAGTCTATTGGTCCATGTTCAGTACAGGACCAAAGTATTCTTCTGAATATTTTCAGTTCATAGTTGGTTGAACTATGAATGTGGAACCCACAGATAAGAAGGTCTGATCATAAAGTAGGCAGTCCTAAGACAAGGTAAGGAGAAATTAGTAGAAGAGGATCCCACCAGAGACAGTACTATGTAGAGTTTAAGGAATAAGCCAAACACCACAGAAGTGGTATATTCCTGTCCTTGGGTACCCATTAAACAGGTAAAGCGGTTTACTGCAAATAATTGGCTTATGTGACTGTGGGGGCTGGGTAGGCCTCTGGGTCATTAATTTTTAGGACAGGCCCTCTCCAAAAGGAAAGGTGCTGAACCTTTGAGTATGAACATGAGCTGACATTGGTCTCCATAGCTAGAATTTCTTTGGGGCAGCCGCAAGTTTACTCTTAAGGCCTTTCTACTGATTGAATCAGGCCTGCCCAGGTTATATAGGTCAGTCTCCCCAATCTGAAGTCAACTAGTTACAGCCTTTAATCACATCTACAGAATATCTCATAGCAACTCATAAATTTGAATTTGGTTGAGTAACTGGGGCTATAGGTTTGCCAAGTTGGCCCATAATACTGAGCCTCACAGTCACCCAGCAAAGCCTAAGCCCCAAGGGAGTACTTCTTACATTCGCTATCTTTGTCCTCAAACTTTAGTAGTCAGAAAGCAATATTTGGCACTTCAGTTATTTGAGAAGATAGTCCATGAAGGGTGGAAAGCTGTTAGTTCACGTTGTCAGAAGTGGTAAAAGTTGTGAACTAAATTCCCCAAGTTGATTATGAGCACTATGACAGTATGGAAAACATTTTAGAAAGGAAAAAGAGTCCTTTCTGATATATATCACTAGTATATACTGTACTCAAGTCATTGATACAGAATAACATCCAAATATCAGGTTAAAAAGTCACCCCCAAGACAGGAATATCAAGTCTGATCTCAGAATTTATGCCATGGGAGTTCACTGGGGACAAAGTTAAAATGACCAGGGTTAATTATAATTGCAGAATAGAATATGAACTCAAAAAAGAATACAGAATTATATAAGAGGAAGGATAACAGTGAATCTTTATCTGAAGTTTTACTGACTGCTTCAATTTGACTTTTATTTTCTTCTGGTAGAGTAAAATTAAACAATTTTTATTAAAGTCATAATGTTTATAGCATGAATTATATTTTTGTATTGTTTCAGCATTAACATATGCTTGATATCTTGATTGGTGAGATTTGGGATATAATTTATTACATTATCTGCATATGACTTTTTCTCTGCTTTAAACATTGGGCACATATCAGGTTGGGAAAGGCAGTCGTGTAGCTTCTCCCTTGCATGACTGCCTAGTGTGGCCTTCTCTGGAAAAAATAAACTTTGAAACACAGATGGGTTGGAGGCAACATATACAGGGTTAAATAATGAGAGGTCAAAATCAAGCAACAATGGCAGGATGGAGAAAAGTAGAGGTTGATCTGTATTTAGGTAGAAACATCTAAATACAGGAACAAGGTGGGAAGAATTGAACAAACTCAGGATGATGACCTGGCATCTAAATGGGTGATGGTTCTGGGTGGGTTTTTTGTTTTGTTTTGTTGTACTTAACACTGAGCCATATCCCAGCCCTTTTATGTATTTTATTTAGACACAGGGTCTTGCTGAGTCCTTGGGCCTCACTAGGCTGCTTTGAACTCAAGATTCTCCTGCCTCAGCCTTCTGATTCTCTGGGATTACAGGCGTCTGCCACCATGCCTGGCAGATGATGGTATTTTTGATAGGAATATCAGAGAAAGGGTGTGTTTTGGGGAGAAAACTGTTCTGTTATGGGGTTAAAACTGTTCTGTTATGGGGTTATTGAGAAAGATTTGGGAGCAGTAGAAAATGGAAGATGACGTGGTCATCAGTATAGGTAAAGCCAGTGCTTTGATGTGGTGGTGATTTTTAGAGTACAGAGCTAAAATAATGAACCGTTTGATTTGATTTCCCTGCTTGATGCTGTTCGTTATAGTTCTCATTCTTCATGAGTGCCTAGTGTCCTTTTGCCATTTTCTAGCATTCTCCTGGCAGGATTGTTTCAGATTCCAAGCTGTCCACTTCATTTTTCCACTTGTCATGAAAGAAAACAATATAAAAAATGTATTCTGGGTGGGTTTTATTTCTAAGATGCTTATATATAAAGGTTTTTTTCAGATTGTGCCATATTAGCTCAGGAGACCCTATTAAGTTCTGAGTTCAAATATTTGCAGGGTAAGAATCTATATTATGAAAGGATCCAATGATTTGTCTTGAAAATTTCTTAGGCTCTAAGATTGTTGTAAAATCATAAGATTCCATCCAAGAAGGAAAAAACACACTTTTTTATGAAAATGCTTCCTCAGTACATTGATTCCAAGATGCTTTCCAGTTTGAGATTCTAAATGTGGAAGAGTACATGTCTTAGAAATAATGAAATAAAATTATTTTGTGTATATGAATTAATTTGGATTAGCTGCCTTTAGTGAGGTAAATCACGGAACCATAAGATGTTATGTAGCAATAGAACCTCTGAAATCCCTTTTAGTACTTATTGATTGTGCCAGGGATCAAACCCAGGACTTCATGCTTGTTAGGCAAATGCTCTACCACTGAGCTACATCTCTAGCCCTAAGTGTCTGGCTTTAATTCATCAGAAATTCCAACATTGAGCTAGTACAGGTAGTATTTGGAAGCAGAGTGTTTTTACCTGCTTTACAATTAAGCTTTAATATAAGACGTTGGTATTTTCTAACATAAGTCACAATTTGGACACCTGTAATAACTCATTGTCATTATCCTTGTTCCATTATTACTGACTAATATATGTACTTGTCTTTTAAAAAAAAAATTCAGGATGGATGCAACTTTGAAAGAACTGACTAGTTTAGTAAAAGAAGTCTACCCAGAAGCTAGAAAGAAAGGAACACACTTCAATTTTGCAATTGTTTTTATGGATCTTAAAAGACCTGGCTATCGGTAAGTAACTACTCACTTTTTTTTTTTTTTTTTTAATTTAATTTATTTATTTTTTATTATTGTACACAAATGGGATACATGTTGTTTCTCTGTTTGTACATGGCGTAAAGGCATACCATTTGTGTAATCATAAATTTACATAGGGTAATGTTTGATTCATTCTGTTATTTTTTTCCCTTCCCCCCACCCCTCCCACTACTCACTTTTAATTCTTGTAATCTCTTTGGCTTTGGCATGTTTTAATTGATAGGGATAATTCCTTTAATGAATTCTCTTCACTGTTATAGGAGGGGGTGTATTATTTTTTTTCAAACATTAATCACTTTTTATTTTTATGTTATCTAATATCTGGTTGAGCTTAATATAGTACTTTAATTTTTGAACTGTTACAAGATAAATTAACTCCCATGTGCAGTTTTGTTGTGCATACTCAATTAATTTATGGTCCAGTAACAGTTATTTCCTTTCCTGCAGAGTTAAGGAGATTGGCAGCACCATGTCTGGCAGAAAGGGAACTGACGATTCCATGACTTTGCAGTCGCAGAAGTTCCAAATAGGCGATTATTTGGACATAGCGATTACTCCTCCAAATCGGGCACCACCTCCTTCAGGGCGTATGAGACCATATTAAATTTTATTTACTATCTCTCGAATTTATTTTTCAGCCAGTTATGTAAAATAAACATACTCTTTCCTCCCCTGATTTTTGCCATTAAGCCTTTAAATTCTAAGCAAATTGTAATGCATCTATTTAGGAGTTAGATTTGGATGTACTATGAGTATGAATATTAATAGAAAGTCTGTATGTTTCACGCCTCTGTAAAATATGAAGAAAAGTGCTCTTAGCGTTCTGTGTAAAACTTGTTAAATATATGTGTACAATCAGTCTGAGTGTGAAAGTCAATGGAGGCATGGGAATAGATTTTCATCTCTTATATGAAGTTTATACAAAGTAGTGCAGGTGGATATTTTAAGTCCCAAAGGTGCAGAGCAAAAATACCATGAGATTGTATGAAATTTAGCATAAATTTGTGATGTAGCCTAGAGTATGCAGTTAGAAAAAGGGCCTGTGACAGTGAGGCAGCAGAGGTTTTTGGGAATGGTATGAGCTGAAGCAAGTTGAAGGAATTGTGTTGGAAGATATGGCCTGCCTTGGTTTGGTACAAAAACAACAGGTTAGAGAACAGTGCCATGGTAAGAACTTTTAGGCTTTAAAATGGGGGCTAGGACATTTTGAAGGCAGAAACTAATACCGAAGAAATAAGGGTTAGAACTTAGGGTAAGAGTAGGAAGATTAAAGATCTGAAAAATGGAAGAAGGGACAAAAAAGGAATCTTGCATATCCTGTTATGTGCTGGGGACTAGTGTGTGTGATTTGAGAGGCATTATAGTACAGTGATTAAGACTATATTAAATTTTAATTGCATTTAAATTCTGATTGTACCAGTAGCTCTGAAATCTTGGATGAATTAACTTGAATCAAGTCTCTTTTTTCAGTGGTTAATGGAGACACTAGTCTCTAGGATTGTGACCTAGGATAGTGCTTGTAGATAAGAAACAATAAATACTGGTTATTAGCCAGAAAGTGGGATTTAGTTAAAACTGGAACCTTGTCTTAATGCAGTGTTCAATTTGCATTTTGAAGTTTATAAACAGTGTGACAATATGTAGAAAGCCTATTTTTAGACTGACAGTAGAAAATTGAAATCCCCAAATGAAAACAGTGCTAAAAACATGCTAGTGGGCTGGGGAGATAGCTCGGTTGGTAAAGTGCTTGCCTTACAAGCACAGGGCCCTGGGTTCGATCCCCAGCACCGCCAAAAAAAAAAAAAAAAAAAAAAAAAGGCTAGTAGTCCCAGTTAAGTGAGTTTTATCTTGTGCATACAAAACAGTCATTTAAAATCTGATGACTTTGTGGAATTGGTGTCCTTGTTACAGTGAGTCCACAGTTGCAGATGAACCTGGAACCTTGATCTTAGTAGTTCTTAGATGCTGTATTTTATTCCAAACCCTTAGCTTATTTATTCTTTTAACCTAGATGGACCTGAGTTCCTAACTTTTTGGAGAATAGCCACAATTACCTTCCTGTTTGGGGGTCAGGGGGGTATACGATTTACTGTGTAGATCCAAAGGGTGGGAACCACAGTAAGGACCTTCAGAAGCCAATTTTTCATATGGTATGGTCTCTTACCTTACAAGGAGTTTCTTGTTAATTCCATGTTATTCTCTTACTAGTTTAAAATAAAGTGGTTTAGCTGGTTTGTCCAATTCTATCCTGTTGGTTCCAACATGAAATTTTTCCTTTAAAGATTTCAGTTTCCACCAAAAGTATAAAGTTCAAGAATACCTAGTGAGTTTGTTGTTGACTATGTAATAGGAAGAATTAAGACTTGGTCCTTGTTTGACTTTGCTAAGGAAGTATGACTTTAAGTAATAACTGAGCTATTTTTTCAGAAGTGGTCACTATGACAGCATCTTTCTCAGTGCTTTAGTGTCTTCCCTATCTGCCTCAATCGCTTATAGGTTTTTAGAGTTGAAATTTTTCCTTTAGAACACATGAGTTACAGTACATGACATCGCCCATGTCTTTTCAGTTTTCTCAGTGTCTAAAACTGGAATGGTTATGCCCATACTCATTGACTCAGGAGATGTTTCAGACAGAGATCAGTTGTGTGTGTGCATGCATGTGCATGTGAGGGGCAAGTATGAGTGGGGAGAGAAAAAGTTATTAAACTGTTAGGCCATGTTTAAAAAATTTAAACTCTCGTTATTCTTTAATAAAGAGCCAAACTCAGCTTACCTATTTCTTTTTTGTTTTTTGGGTACCAGGGGTTGAACTCAGGGGCACTCAACATTGAGCCACATCCCCGGCCCTATTTGTATTTTATTTGGAGAAAGGGTCTCACTAAGTTGCTGAGACTAGGTTTGAACTCATGATCCTCCTGCCTTAGCCTCCCAAGCTGCTGGGATTGCAGGCGTGCGCCACTGCCCCCAGCCATGCTGCCTATTTCTGTTCAATCAAAACACAAATTCCAAATTTGGTTTTTGTGAAACTGAGAAGGGAACACTCTAAAACTAAGCTAAGGAACAACTTTAACTAGGTTGATGTCTACTTGAACATCTCAGAAGTAAGCAATATGTATGGGCCTAGGTAGCCAACAACAATTTAGTTCAAACATGTTTCAAGAAATAAGTGTTCTTTCATGGTTTCCTTTATCATCAATTCTTTTTGTCTTCCACTCACACTTTTTAGAGTGAAATTATTACCTTCAGTGATAAAATTCTACCAAGATAGCTGCGTGTGGTGGTGCACACCTGTAATCCCAGTGGCTTGAGAGGTGGAGGCAAGGAGGATCTCAAATTCAAAGCCCTGTCTCTAAAATTCAAAAATGGGGTGGGGATGTGGCTCCGTGCTTAAGCATCCCTGAGTTCAATCCCCAGTACAAAAAAAAAAAAAAAAAAATCTGCCAAGTTAGTCATCTAAAATAAATAGATCTGCTTTATTCACTTTTTATACACAAGTATCTTAAGATATCCATGGTTTCCAGAATGAGTATAGAATCGCCAAATGGTATCTCTCTGCTTTGTTTTTTATTGATTAGACACAGGTTCCTTTTGCTAGTAGCATGAAGGAAACACATTCATTCTTTTTTTTTTTTTTTTGGCGGTGCTGGGGATTGAACTCAGGGCCTTAGTGCTTGTGAGGCGAGCACTCTACCAACTGAGCTATCTCCCCAGCCCACATTCATTCTTAATAGAACTAAATAATCATGAACCAATTTATGAAGACAAAGTCATGGATATTTTTTCCCAATTAAAAATCCTAAAAGCAATTTCAGTACTATAAAAGCAATTCTAATATAAGCAAAAAGCCTTAGCCTAGGAATGTTATGCAGACTTTATTACAGAAAGGTGTTGTAATGATATCTGTACCCCATAAAAAATTGGGAGGAGTCAGTGAAGTGCTACATATAGAGGACAGGATAGCCCGGTGAGCAATAAATGTTAGCTTCTCTTTTTTTTTTAATCACAAAGGAAGCTTTATAGTCAATGAATGTGCAGTACTTCGGATTGCTCAGAAAATGCACAATACACAGAAACTAAATCATGTCGTTTTACTTGTTGACTGACTGGCTTTGCAGTTGTTTCTGCTCCAAAAGTTAGACCTTGCAGTTTTTAAAAAGGAAAGATGAGAATTAACCAAGTGAGTCCAGCTCTGCTTCCATCTCATTTTGTTCAGTTTCTAAAATGGATAAATCCACTAGAGTTCCTGCAAAGATACAAATAAACATTAGAAGCCTTCAACAAAACAGATGACACAACAGTGTGGCTGCATATTTTATACTTATAAAACAGTTGGGGGTTATATTCCCACTGATACTAGCAAACTTGATACTTTAGGAATCTGAGATTCAGGAATCACAAATTCTATATCAAAATTTAGATACAAGGGATTAGCCTAAGCTGGCAAATGTTGATTATAAACTATTTACTGCCATTCTAATGTTAGTTTTAAAATGTCCTCTTCAAGTAACATTTTCTTTAGAACAGTAGCATGCTCACTTTCACCAGTTTTCTTTGTTGCCGGCATCTCGAATATTTTGTCTTTCGTATTTGAGGAAACTGCTCCTGGGTGGCACTGCCTTCACTGCTACTGGAGTAGCTAGGTTTGAGTTATACTTTGACAAAATCTAAAACAAACAAAAACAAATTTTTTTCTATTAAGTCATATGAATAACAACATAAATATAGAAGATATTATAAAACATTCAAGAAAAGCCATGGAAAAAATTTTAAAGATAAAGGTTTTTTAAACAATTTAATTTTTTTAGCAGTGCCTACAGACATTTAACAGAAGTGAAAATATGGAGATATTAGAAACTCAAATGTGAAGGTTTGAAAGGCACTCTTAACTGAGGATAATGCAAACAAGTACCAATACACGCCTAAAAGCAAATTAAGACTTTACAAGCTGTTAAGGAAAACATTAAGGAAAAATCTGGAACATATCTAAAAGAAAGATCATCAATTATAAAGAGCATAAAGGAGAGTTTCAAATATCAGCATCCTTTTCCTATGTAAAAAGGTGACATTAAAGCTGGGTACAGTGGTTTACACCTGTGATTCCAGCAGCTCGGGAAGCTGAGACAGGAGGATCCCAAGTTCAAAGCCCGCTTCAGCAAAAGCAAGACACTTGAATGACTCAGTGAGACCACGTCTCTAAATAAAACACAAAATAGGGCTGGGGATGTGGCTCAGTGGTCCAGTGCCCCTGAGCTCAATCCCCATTACCCCTGCCTCAAAAAAAAAAAAAAAGATGACATTAAGGGGTTGGGGTGTGGCTCAGTGGTAGAGCGCTTGCCTGGCATGTTGAGGCACACTGGGTTCAATCCTCAGGACCACATAAAAATAAATGAATAAGGGCTGGGGAGATAGCTCAGCTGGTAGAGTGCTTGCTTTGCAAGCACAAGGCCCTGAGTTCGATCCCCAGTACCGTGCAAAAAAAAAAAAATGAATAAAGGTGTTGTGTCCATCTACAAATAAAAACTACATTAAAAAATAAAAAGTGACACTAAATACAAGGCTTTCTTCCTTTCAAATAGAGAATAAACCATGGGGAACGTGATATACTCCTTCCCCAATCAATCTACTGTATGTATTGCCCAGAAAAATAGAAAAGACAGGATAACAAATAATTAAATATCTTAGGATGAGTCAATTCTGATGCCATTTAGGTATTTTCCCAAGTGGTTATCCTTTTTATGGCTTTTCTTAAGCCAGGAACGTTTCTAG
Source organism: Sciurus carolinensis (assembly GCF_902686445.1). NCBI lineage: Eukaryota > Metazoa > Chordata > Mammalia > Rodentia > Sciuridae > Sciurus > Sciurus carolinensis. The sequence goes on along the minus strand of NC_062217.1, from coordinate 85,284,342 downwards.
AACGGTTATTGAGAATTCCACGTGCCAGCTAGGTGTTGTGGTGCACGCCTTTAATCCCAGTGATGGGAGGCTGCGGCAAGAAGATTGCAAATTCAAAGCCAGGCCCAGAAACTTGGTGAAACCTGCCTCAAAATAAAAAATAAGGGCTGGGGATGTGACTCAGTGGTTAAGTGCCTCTGGGTTCAATCCCTGTACCAAAACAAATGAACAAAAATCCATATGCCTAAGCGAAATCTGCTAAACAGACTGGTTATTTAGTACAGTTGGCAGTTAGAAATCAGTAGTAGACTAGTGGCAAATGTTACTTACACTCAAGAATCAGATATTTACATGTAAACAAGTGTTTCTGAAGCTGAGGCCCAAGAAGGTTCAAGTTTAAGAAACTGATATGTAATTAATGATACCCTGCTCTGAAGAACTGAGGGTGAATGACATTTCTGACTTGTCTACAACACTTCCAATGGAATAATGGTCAACATGGAAACCATAGCTTAGCAACACTGGAAATACATTTCAAAGGCAAAGAGAAAAATGTTCCATTGGTTTAACATCACTAAAACCGTGGGAAATCACTAGCTTATACTAAGTTCAGAAACTTAGCCAGGTGTTCTTAGAAGGGCCTATCTGCCTAGAATTTAGACTGTGTCAACACCAAAGCCAGCACATTAGCCTGATGACAAGATAGCTTACATGCAGTTTCAAGTCTTTTATATCAGAAAAAAATAAAATTGCCTTAAAAAATAACCTGGAGAATATCTTCTGGAATTGCAGTTACTTCTGGGGGTGTAGGTGTTCTAAGCAGATTCTCGTAAGAAGAAATTGTAGGAGAAGAGGGATCCACAAAATTCTCAAAGCACTCATCTGAATTTAAAACTAGTGGAGTATAATCTTTAACTTCCACATCATTTGATGAACTGTCTGTTTTTGATAATGGATAATTTGTGGACACCTAGAAAATAAAAATAAATCATTGAATTATGGCAGTAATTAAAAATTGATAGTTCTATTGGGATCTCTAAGCCCCCAAGTGATTCCCCCTCTTCCATGACGGTTCTAAACAAATTGAGAAAAACAAAGAAATGGCATACGAAGGACAAAGTACCATCTTCATTACCAATAAAAGCTTACTGTAAGAACTGAATAGAATGTTGACTAAACCACAGTTAGATGGACTCACCTGCCTCATTTCAGGCAACACTAAACTGAGCCAGATGAGAATCCTAGCATGGGTAAGCCAGTGTTCTCACAAACCCTCAGCAAGCAGGCTCACTCCCAAGAAGAAAGCAGATTTGAAGTAAGCTCAGTTTGCAGTTTTCATGCTAAATTAACTACCTGGATAAGTAACTCCATCTCCCCAGGCCAGGGTTATTAATTTAAAAAAAAAAGCTAAGAGTATCAGGTCAGCAGGGTGCCTTCCACATCAATAAAAACATAAGAAGTAAATTAACTGTAAATGGCAAGTGCCAGCAGACAGATAATCTGATACTTCAACTGACAACACAGCACTGCATTTGTCCGCAGCTGTGCTGGCCAATATTTAAGTCACAAGGTAATAAATTTAAATTAATTAAAGTCTTGAATTAAAAATTAGTTCCTCAGATCAGTAGCCACGCTTTAAAGGCCAAATAACTGCATGTAATTAGTGGCTACCATATTTAACACCCAGATTATAGACCATTTCTATCAAAGTGATAAGGTTTGATTATAGTATTTGTTAAATAGAAAAATTTGAAGAGAAAAAAACATTAAAGCACCCATAAATATGTTGCCCAGAGAACTACACGTAGATATACTTCTACTGATTCATTTCTTAAAATGTGTATATCAGTGTGTTGTATATACAACACATACATGTCATTTTTCACGATTAAATATTTCTTGAAAATACTCTTTTAATGTGTTTTCATAACATAGCACCAGATTTTATAGATACACCTTATTGCATTCTGCTTATCTTCCATTTGGTATTTTAAATTGTTTCCCATTTTCATATTTCTTCCTATAACTTGTTATAAATCTTTGTCCCAGGTGACTTTAGAACAAATTCTGACACATGATTAAAAGTGTCTAAAATTTTTTTAAAGTTCTTGATCTATGCTGGTAAAACACCCTCTAGAAATATAGTGTAAACTGTCCTGACAGCTGCAGTTATCTAAATTTTTAAAACAGACTGTTTGAATGAGAACATCTTGGAAGTGGCGAGAGGGTTACCAAGGAACACAAGGAATCTTTTAGGGATGATGCATATATTCTTTTCTTGATTGTAGTGGTAGTTTTATAAATGAATGCATGTGTCATAATCCAATTCTATACTCCAAATATATGTATAGTTTATTTCCTGTCAATTATTCCTTCATAATACTGATTTAAAACTATGTAAAGATTCTTTATCTCTGAAAGGAAGGAAAACAATAAAAACCTAGATTTTATATGGGTTAGAAAACAAAAACAGGCAGTTTGAATCTGGAAGTAGTATCTGAGTCATCAGGAGAAAGATTAGAGCTTTCACTTCTCTGGGAATTTACCACAGCTGTGTTGTTCTTTGTGGAAGGAATTTTCAAACCAGGAGTGCAGAACGTAGGTGCCAATGGGGAACTGGTACACGTGACATCTAGAAGACACATAAAATGTTCATGAAAATAAAGATTTGAAAATGAAGATTTCAACTTTTAAGTTTTAAATGTTGTCAATATAATTTTGTGCTTTGTGTGTGTGGTGCTGGGGATTAGAATACAGAGCATTGTGCATGTTAAGTAAGCACTGTACCATTAAGCTACACCCCCGAACCCATGCGCTTTATTATTAATAGCTTAAAAAATGTAAGTATAAGCTGAGCATGGTGGTGCATGCCTGTAATCCCAGCAACTCAGGAGGCTGAGGCAGGAGGACACAAGTTTGAGGCCAGCTTCAACTTAGTGAGACCCTGTCTTAAAATAAAAAATAAAAGGGCAGCCCCAGTGGGATGTAGCTCAGTGGCAAATCACCCCTGGGTTCAATACTCAGTACAAAAAAGAAAAAGAAACAATGCTCAGCACCAAAATAGAATACAATATTCAAGAAAAATAATTGTCAATCTAGTGGGTATTTAAAAAAATTTTTTTAGCTGTAGATGAACACAATACCTTTATTTTATTTATCTTTATCTTTATGTGGTGAGGACCGAGCCCAGTGATGAGCACTTGCCAGGCAAGTGAGCTACCACTGAGCCACAACCCAAGCCCCAAAATAGGGATCTTTACCCAACTAAATTATCATTTTCTTCAAGAAAGAGTTTAAGGCTGGGGTTGTGGCTCAGTGGTAGAGCACTTGCCTGGCACGTATGACGCACTGGGTTTGATCCTCAGCACCACATAAAGATAAATAAAATAAAGGTATTGTGTCCATTTACAACTAAAAAAAAAAAAAAAGAATAAGTTTAAGTTGGATGTGGTGACACACATGTGTAATCCCAGCAACTTGGGACGCTGAGGCAGGAGGATCAAAAGTAAAATGCCAGCCTGGGCAATTTTGTGAGACCCTGTCTCATGAAATAAAAAGGGTTGGGGATATAGTTCAGTGGAAGGGTACCCCTGGGTTTGATCCCCAGTACCACATATACACACGCAAAAAGCAAAAAACCCCAGCTAAATCCAGAAGAAATGAATGGGATACAATAAACAATGTAAACACAGAAAGTTATAAACAAACTACTAAATTTTATTAAGAATGGACTATACAAATGGTAATAATGATACTCTTACGGGATAAAAATAGGGTCATACCAAAATACAATAACTCTTAACAAACTTCCATTTGACGAGATTACTTTTTTCCATTCCCCCCATAAACATATTACTGGTGGTATACTGAAGGATTTTAGTAAGCAATCTATTCTTTAATAAATTCATTCCACTTCAGGAATATAAGGATGTTCTCCTTATTTTCTAAAATGTTTATATACTTCATTGGGAATTGAGTTGAGTGTGGTATGAGGTGATAGTCCCAAAAATAATTTTTTAAAAATCAGCAACTCTTTAATAAAATCATATTTGTACAAGGTGAGCTATAAGCTGCTATAAGTCAGTTATATTTTTTAAACCTGTTTATGCCAGCAGTGCTTATTAATTTAATAACTGCATGTCAGTGAAATTAATACAAAAATAATTTTCCTAAAAATATGTCCAAAACTGGAAAAATCTGATAGCTTAAAAATCTGCCAATAAATTTGGTATAGATCAGACAATTATAAAGAATTATTCAGGGCTGGGGAGATAGCTCAGTTGGTAGAGTGTTTGCCTCGCAAGCACAAGGCCCTGGGTTCAATGCCCAGCACCATAAAAAAAAAAAAAAAAAAAAAAAGAATTATTCAGAGAAATCAAAACTCTAGGATTTGTTTATTTTGTATTTTGTTAGAAACAAAAAAGCTGACAAATACTAAACATAATCCAAAAGAATATTAAAAACATACCAGAAAATTTTATATTTCTCTTGCATGAAATCATGTTTATCGTGAATGGCATGGTATTTAATAAAATTCAATATTACAAATTAAAAGATGTGGAAAATGATAGAGTGTCTAAGGTGACAGAACTATTTTTATACAGATAGTCTGGAAAAAATATGACTGAGAAGTAAGCTTGATGTTCATACTCACCACTTTTTTCCAGCTGCTGGGTTATGGGGCCAGGAGTGACAGAAAAATCATTGGTCATGGGTTCTTTTTCTATGGTCTTCTCACTGGTATGGTTCAGAGAGATTATAAAGTTACAAAGAATTAACATTAAACCGCTGGGATAAAGCTTAATCTTATTACATAACAAACATTTGGACTCGTTCAGTTGTTTTATGGAAAAGATGCCCCATGGAACAAATTCTTTTAAATTTTCTTTTAAGTTTTTTCTCTCTCTTTTATTCTATTGGGGTATGAACTTGGGGCACTCAAACACAGAACTACAGGCAGCCCTTTTTCTATTTTTTTTATTTTGAGACAGGGTCTTTCTAAATTGCTGAGGCTGGCCTTCTCCCTCAGCCTCCCAAGTCACGAGGATTATAAGCATGTGCCACCCTGCCTGGCCCTTTGAGGAAAAACAGCAACGAAAACAACAAAAAATTTATTTATTCATCCATCCATCCATGGTTCAAAAAAGGTTAACCTCTGACTTAAAGGAAAGCTATAAATTAAACTCATCAGTTCTAATATAGGGAACTCCATACCTCATGGCTTCAAAATCATAAAGTAAAATTTTATAACCAGGATACAGATTAAGAACTAGTCACTGGGTGCTGAGGCAGGAGGATCAGAAATTGAAAGCCAGCTTCAACAAAAGTGAGGTGCTAATAAGCAACTCTGTGAGACCCTGTCTCTAAATTACAAAATAGGGCTGGGGGATGTGGCTCAGTCCCCAGTACGCCCCACCAAAAAATAAAAAAAAAGAACTTGTCATTTTTTTTCCAGACAAAAATTACTGGTAGTTCAAGTGTACTTTCTTTCATTGTTTAATGTTTGCTACTTCTACTTTTTAAGCAAATATTTACTTTTGATCTATCTATGATTTATTTTGACATGAGGTAAAGATTACTTGATCTTTTCCCACTTAACCAATCATTCCAGAATAATTTACTGAATAATCTTTACTTCAAAAATACCTTTAGTATCAATTTATATTACTTTGATAAGTGGTGTTTTCATTGTAACTTGCATGGTTTTAATTATCATTTCCACACTAATCACATCCAGATCTTTTTTTTTTTTTAATATTTTATTTTATGTGGTGCTGGGCATTGAACCCAGGGCCTTGTGCATGCAAGGCAAGCATTCTACCAACTGAGCTATATCCCCACATCCAGATCTTTTTAATCTAGCACTGAATTCACACACTAAGCTTCAAATTCTTATTAAATTATCTAAGAGGAAATAAATATGTCTACAGGCACCTCAAAAATCAACATGTACATACCTTTTCCCACAAGCTGCAGGTATTCTTACCTTAGTTGATTTCCCTAGCATCATCCCAGGCAATAAGCCAGAAATCTGGGGTTTATCCTGGATCTCCCTCTCTAACCAAAACAATCACAAATTCTTAACTAATTTTACTCCTTTAATTCCCCCCCCCCCCACTTTCCTATCTCCACAAATACCATCTTTTTTCAGGCCTTTATCACTCCTCCTATCTATATAGCTTCTCATTTAAAGAAACCAACAGTTTATTAATAGAATTGGTGATTCAGAGAAGTTTCCTGAAATTGAGAAGGATTTGTTTGATGTACAGGGATGCACCATTGTTTGGGGCATAAATATTTACTATTGTTATGTCTTCCTGATTTATGGTTCCCTTAAGCAGTAGGAAATGTCCTTCTTTATCCCTTCTGACTAACTTTGGCTTGAAGTCCACTTTATCTAAGGATGGAACCCCCGCTCTTATACTGAGTCCATGGGCATGGTAGGTTTTTTCCCATTCTTTCACCTTTAGTCTGTGGGTGTCTTTTTCTATGAGGTGAGTCTCTTGCAGGCAGCATATTGTTGGGTCTTTCTTTTTAATCCATTCTGCTAGTCTATGTCTTTTGATTGATGAGTTTAGACCATTAACGTTCAGGGTTATTATTGAGATATGATTTGTATTCCCAGTCATTTGGGCTTATTTTTGGTTTTTAAGTTGGCTTGGTTTCTCCTTTGAGTGGTTTTTCTCTAAGGTAGTTCCTCCCTTTGCTGACCTCCATTGTTGTTTTCCATTTCCTCCTCATGGAATATTTTGTTGAAGAACATTCCGTAGCACAGTCTTTCTATTTGTAAATTCTTTTAACTTTTGTTTATCATGGAAGGATTTTATTTCATCTTCAAATCTGAAGGTTAGTTTTGCTGGGTATAGGATTCTTGGTTGTCAACCATGTTCTTTCAGAGCTTGAAATATGTTGTTCCAGGCCCTTCTAGCTTTTAGAGTCTGGGTTGAGAAGTTGGCTGCTATCTGTATTGGTCTCCCCCTATATGTAATCTGATGCTTTTCTCTCATGGCCTTCAAAATCCTATCTTTATTTTGAATGTTAGGCATTCTCATTATAATGTGCCTTGGTGTGGATCTGTTGTGATTCTGTGCATTTGGTGTTCTGTAAGCCTCTTGTATTTGATTTTCCATTTCTTTCTTCAGGTTTGGGAAATTTTCTGATATTATTTCATTGAATAGGTTGTTCATTCCTTTGGTTTGTATCTCTGTGCCTTCCTCAATCCCAATAATTCTTAAAGTTGGTCTTTCATGATGTCCCATAGTTCTTGGAGATTCTGTTCATGATTTCTTACCATCTTCTCTGTTTGGGCCACTTTATTTTCAAGATTAAATATTTTGTCTTCATTGTCTGAGTTTCTGTCTTCCAAGTGGTCTAGTCTTTTGGTGATGCTTTCCATTGAGCTTTTTATTTGTTTTATTGTTTCCTTCATTTCAAGGATTTCTGTTTTTTTTTTTTTTTTTTTTTTTTTTTGAGAATCTCTATCTCTTTGTTGAAATGATCTTTTGCTTCCTGCAGTTGCTCTTTCAACTGCTTATTGGTATTATCATTCATTGCCTGCATTTGTTCTCTTATCTCATCCTTTGCTTTGCAAATCATCTTAATCATGTATAATCTCAAGTCCTTTTCTGATCATACTGTCATTGGATTCTATTAATATAGAATCTAGATTTGTTTGGATCATTTTCTTCCCTTGTTTTTTCATGTTGTTCATGTATCTTCCCCTCTAGCAGTGCAGATCTGGGGGATTGCAGATTTCCCCCTATAGGCTTATAGTGGCCCTATAGGTTTCCAAAACCTTTCCTGACAATGAGCTTCAAGTCTCCAGCAGGCATCTCAGGATGGGATTTGCCCCACCTAAAGATTGGAGCTATGGTTTCCAGGATTATCCGAGATGGCCGCTCTGGCTTCCAAATGTGTTGGCAAATGGGGAGCTGCAGCTTGGGGTGTGGACGTGGTCAGCTGGAGGTTCTGGAGGTGGGATGCGATTGGTCAGGCAGGGGTCCTGGAGGTTGGGTGTGTTTGTGGGATCCTGGAGACCATGTGCAATCAGTCGGTCTGGGGTCCCGGTGATAGGATGCAGTCAGTTGGTCTGGGGGTCCTGGTGGCAGGGAGAAGTCAGTTAATGTGAGGGCCCTGGAGGCAGAGAGTGATCAGTCGGGCTGAGGGATCCTGGAGACAGGGCTCAGTCAGTACGGCCAGGGGTCCTACGGGGCCTGGCTGTTGTCTCAAAATGGCGGCAGCCACGTGTAACCAAACCTGCAGGTACTGTCACAGTGAACTTCCAGGCAACAGCAGGCAGCTGGTGCTCCACTGGCGGTCTGCGGTTAGTCTGCTGGTAGCTGTCAGACAATCAGGAGGTGAACCTTGGGTGGTGGGTGATGGGTAGGTGAGAGGCAGGTGATGGACAGGTGAGAAGCAGGCAAATGGCAGATGATAGGCACTTGACAGTGAGCAATCAAGAAATAGATATCCTCTGCTTGAAACCAGAGTTAGGGAGTAACAAGGAATGCAGCCTCCCTTTAGTCTGCCATCTTGGATTAGCCTCCCAGAGAAGTTTCAAATATAAAGTATCAAAAAACATTTTGCTGCTGCTTCTCTGGGAAAACACCATATGGAGGATGAGGCTGGTGCAGCGGGAGGGCCCGATGGGGCTGGGGCACTGGAATGGGTGGCCGTGGCAGCTTCCATGGAGTCTTCCGCAGCAGTCTCCGAGGCTGTGGCGCTCACGGATGCAAGGCCAAAGACAAGGAGTGGATCCTGGTGGTCAAGCTAGGCCGCCTGGTCAAGGACATGAAGATCAGTCCTTGGAGGAGCTCCACCTCTTCTCTTTGCCTATCAAGGAGTCTGAGATCATCGACTTTTTCCTGGGGACGTCACTTAAGGATGAGGTTTTGAAGATCATGCCTGTACAGAAGCAGACTCGTGTTGGCCAGCGGACCAGGTTCAAGGCATTTGTAGCTATCAGGGACTACAATGCTCATGTTGAACTGGGGAGTAAAGTGCTCCAAGGAGGCAGCCACTTGTATCCGAGGGACCATCATCCTGGCCAAGTTCTCCATTGTTCCTGTGTGGAGAGGCTACTGGGGGAACAAGATTGGCAAGCCCCACACTGTCCTTGTAAGGTGACTGGACGTTGTGGTTCTGTGCTGGTGTGGCTCATCCCTGCCCCCAGAGATACTGGCATTGTCTCAGCCCCTGTGCCCAAGACGCTGCTGCTGATGGCTGGTATTGATGACTGCTACACTTCTGCCAAGGGCTGCACTGCCACTTTGGGCAATTTCACTAAGGCCACCTTTGATGCCATCTCCAAGATAAACAGCTATTTGACTCCCAATCTCTGGAAAGAAACTGTGTTCACCAAGTCTCCCTATCAGGAATTCACTGACCATCTTGTGAAAACCTACACCAGAGTCTCTGTACAGAGGACCCAGGCTCCAGCTGTGGCTACAACATAGGGTTTTTATACAAAAAAAAAAAAAAGAAAAGAAAAGAAACCGGACCATGAAGCTTTGAGTTTCCTCTTTCCAGCCAGCGCTGAGCATTGGGCATCTCTCGGGACAACCTGCACAAGTGCCACAAGACTTGGGGCAAGAGAAAGCCCTACCACAAGAAGCGGCAGTGTGAGGTGGGACGCCGTGCTGCCATCACTAAGATTGGCCCCCGCCGCATACACACTGTTCCAGTGTGAGGAGGCAACAAGCAGTACCAGGCTTTGAGGCTGTATGTGGGGAACTTCTGGGGTTCTGAGTGTTGTACTTGCAAAACAAGGATCACTGATGTTGTCTACAATGCGTCCAATAATGAGCTGGTCCACATCAAGATCCTGGTGAAGAACTGCATCATGCTCATTGATAGCACACCGTACTGACAGTGGTACAAATCCCATTAGGCACTGCCCCTGGGCCGCAAGAAGCGGGCCAAGCTGACTCCTGGGGAGGAAGAAATTTTAAACGAAAAGTGAACAAAGAAAATTCAAAAGAAATACAATGAAAGGAAGAAGAATGCTAAAGTCAGCACTCTCCTAGAGGGGCAGTTCCAGCAGGGCAAGCTGCTGGCCTGCATTGTATCAAGACCAGGACAGTGTGGCTGAGCAGATGGCTATGTGCTAGAAGGCAAGGAGGTGGAGTTCTATCTGAGGAAAATCAAAGTCCGGAAAGACAAGTGAGTCCTCCTCCCTTCTGTCTTAGCTCGTGTAATAAAAGTGTTTATTGTTCTGTGCCCTAAAAAAATTTAAAAATAAATAAGTAAAGTGAATGAAACCTGTTTTAAAAAAAAAAATTTTAAAGAAAAAATATTTTAAACATTTAATCTAGGATAAAAATTAGTAAATGCAAAATATTTAGGAAATGAAGTAAAAAGGTACCTTTTAGGAAAGTTGCTTACCTTTTAATATTCTTCATGTTTTTAAGTCCCATTGTGTAATCTTCATTTAAACACATAGTATATTCAGAGATACCAAAATGTTCTAACTTAGGAGTTATACACTCAAAATCATCCATTTTTAGAGTATGTTTTGGAGTTTTTAGTATTTTAACTAGTGACTGACTAGTAGGTGGAGTTTGAATTTCAGGCTCTTCCTTATGGTTGTTTATAGCCTGTGAAGGATTTGGTAAAACTTGGGATATCATATATCGCTCAAGTCCAAAATCTGAAAGTTGTGGACTACGTGGAAGCTTCTCAGAAACAGAACCACTTGGAACAGAAGGATCAGACATGTCATCCTTCACATCAGGCTTTTCAGAATTTTCACACTTAGCCGTCTCTTGGGTAGAGTCAGTAAGTTCTTGCTCACATTCTAGAAGGAAGAATCAAAGAGGTAACATTCTGGTAAAACAGCAGAACAGAAAATCTTAAATTCTATTTCAATTGTTCCTTCAGTAATTTTCTGGTACATACCTCTTACTTGTATTCCATTTTGATCACACATTACAGAAGGAAAGTAAACTAAAGTGTTAAAGATGAAAAATCAATACTCCCAAATTAAAGTCAATTTTCTTCTTCAATTAATGTGATTTACCAGTTTTTCTTAAAATTTTCTGACACCATTCTATCATTAATTAGTGTGGAATTAATTAAGTGTGGAATCAACTCTGTTCTAGATTTAACACAATGTATAGTGGTATTTTAAAACATTAAGACTACAAAGATAATTTTATCTTATGTCAGTCTGGAACACTTTTATCAAAAACTTAGTTGAGAAAATAATAGAACATTTGAAACACACATCCATTCTCAACCATCTATAAAAATACTATGATTACATGGCTTCTGAGTCTTGGAAGAGTTTCTGATTCACTGAATTCTGTTCTGGCTTTGTGCTTTTTATAAATCCTAAGAAATGCTACAAGAGTTGCCAAAAACCTACTGTTGTATTTATCACAAGGCTGTCATTGATAAGATTAATAAAAAAGGGGTTGGAACTGTGGCTCAGTGGTAGAGCACTTGCCTAGCAAGTGTGAGGTGCTGGGTTCAATCCTCAGCACCACATAAAAATAAATAAATAAATAAATAATATAAAGGTATTGTGTCCATCTACAACTAAAAAAAATTAATAAAATAAGACCATTGCCATTATTACTGCTCAATCAACAATATAATTATATTCCCATTTCCCAAGGGAGGAAAAAACAATTTCGAGAGAAACTATTCAAGGTCAAATGTTATAACTTGAAGAGCCAATATTTGAATGTGTGGCTCTTTCACACCAAGTACTTTCTGTTATACTATGTGGACTACTTAATATACTTTCCAAACATATCCTCAATTTTTTTTTTTTTTTTTTTTTTTGGTGGTGCTGGAGATTGAACCCATGGCTTCATAAATACTAGGCAAGTGCTCTACCACTGAACCATATCCCCAGACCTCTCAATACATAATTAATGAATTTAGTAGATGTTTTGTTTATGTACAAAGTTCATTTTTATAATAGACATGAAAACAATGAAGCATATTAGTCATCCAGAGGTATGAACAGAACAATAACAATAACAGTTAATAATTGAGTGATGGCTGGGCATGGTGGCACACACCTATAATCCCAGCGGCTTGGGAGGCTGAGGCAGGAGGATCATGAGTTCAAAGCCAGCCTCAGCAAAAGTGAGGTGCTAAGCAACTCAGTGAGACCCTGTCTCCAAATAAAATACAAAACAGGGCTGGGGATGTGGCTCAGTCGTCGAGTCCCCGAGTTCAATCCCTGGTACCGCCCCCCCTCACCCCGGCCAAATAATAATTGAGTGAGAGACATGCCAGGCATTGCTCTAAGCAAATTTTATGTCATTTAGTCTTTACACAATACACCATAAAGTAGATGTACTGAACATCCGTGCCTTACAAATGAGAAGGAGTGGTGGAATAGAGATTTGCACTTAGGTAATTTGGTTACACTGTGCTATACTACCCTGCATTAGAATTTTAGAACTGAAAAAGGACTTTACCAATCTATACAGCCAAAGTCTCTCATTCTATGTAAAAGGAAACTGAACCAGAAAAATGAAATAGCATGCTGTAAATTTCTCAGCTATTTATTGGCAGATTTGACTAGAAATCATAAGTCATTCGTGTGAATTGTACTTTTTCATTTATAAAGCTCAAAGAGGTCTTTCATGTAGCATTGTGTTGGTTCTCATCCAGCATGGTAGAAAGGAAAGCAAAACCCATTTTTCTACTGTATCACTGACCAGCGCACAATGAGTATGAATAATTGTTGATGAAATGATATTATTATAATGGCAGAGACAGAACCAAGCCTACAGTTGTTTTAGTCATGCTGCCTTCTTTAATACTAAGCCATATGCTATAAAATCAAAGTAGTCAAACCTGAATTTTCTTTGACACGTGGATTATATCCATACTTCTGGAAAAACTCTCTTATTTTTATGATATCCCCTGAATTTTTTTTCATCAGTATTTTTGTTGCCTTTATGAAATCAATGTTTTCTTGACTTTCCAATCTTGCTTTATCAAGAAGAATGTTAACATCATCCTTTAATGAGGAAAGAAAATATATTACAATTTCTCTAAGTTCTAAGTTTACTTAGGCTAAAAAAATTACCACAGAAAAACAACAAATTAATATTGTAGGATTAATACCTTTAAAGTCTGGACTTCTGAATGAAGATCATGTAAAATTCTCATTGGATAATCATCAAAGTCTTCAGTATGTATGTTGAAAGGAAAAAAAGTTTAATAAATATGAGAAAAGAAGGAAGAAAAAAATAAAAGATTAGTTTCTTTTTAAAAATTTTTTTGTTGTAGATGGACACAATACCTTTATTTTATTTATTTATTTTTATGTGGTGCTAAGGATTGAACCTAGTGCCTCACTCGGGCCAGGTTAGCATTCTATCACTGAGTCACAACCCCAGTCCCTAAGTGTAGTTTCTTAAAATTACAAAATCCTTATAGGTATTTACTTATAATTTATCTGTTACCAATTGCTAAAAAAAGTGTTAAGGCTATTCTTTAAAACCTTTATTGAAGCCTGGCATGGCAATGCATGCCTGTAATCCCAGCAGCTCTGGAGGCTGAGCCGGGCAAGTCAGCCTCAGCAATGGTGAGGTGATTAGAACACTCAGTCAGATCCTGTCTCTAAATAAAATACAAAGTAGGGCTGGGGATGTGGCTTCGTGGCTGAGTGCCCTTAAGTTCAATCCCTGGTATCAAAAAAACAAAACAAAACTTTATTGAGCTATAACAACACAGCTATAACAAATAATCATAAGTATATAGCTTGAGGAATTTAACAAGGTGAACTTAGCTGGATAAACAGCCCTCTGCTCAATAAGTAAGGGAAGAGGACAATGGGAGAGGAAAGAGGATTACTAAAACTTATAACTCCTCTTTTAGTTCCTCCCTCCCCCACCAAAGGTAAACCTTACTCTGATTTCTAAAACCATGAAGTTGTTTACCTGCTTATGAACTTTCTTTAATGAATTCAGACAATATGTTTTCTTTTGTGATTGGCTTCTTTCATTCAACATTCTTTGTGACACTCCTCTGTGTTCATCCATCTCTAATTCATTCATGCTCATTGCTAAACAATATTCCACTCTACAATATATCTATTCTATTGTTGATAAACTTTGGGTTGTATCTATTTTGGAACTATTATGAATACTCTTGCTTTGAACTTTTCCAGAACATCTTTTTCAAAAAATATTTATTATCTGGGTCTTCATTTTATTTACTGCAATGCTAGGGATTGAATCCAGGGACTTGCACATGCTAGGCCACATCCCCAGTCCTAGCATGTCTTTGGTGCCAATATATGCACAATTCTTTACCCTAACGACCTAGAACATGTGCTGTATTATAGGTTATACATATGTTTAATTCTAGTACATACTGCCAGATGGTTTTCCAACATGCTGTTATAATTTACACTCCAACAGCAGTGCATGCAAGTTCCATTTGTTCTACATCTTTACAAACACTTGGTACTTTCCTCCTTTTAATTTTAGTTACCCTGATAGGTATGCAATTGTACTATACTGGAATTTAATTTGCATTTCTTTGATGACTAATGAAATCCATGCTTTTTCATATATTTAATGGCTATATAAAGATAATTTGAAGTAAGACTTTAATTTTTCTGTGGTATTGTCTTCCTTTATCAATTTGTAGGTACTCTTTTTTTTTTTTTTTTTTTTGGTATTGGGGATTGAACCCAGGGGCACTTAACCACTGAGCCACATCACCCTCAGCTCCCCGCCCCCCGCCTCCCCTTTTTTTTTACAGTTTTGAGACTGGGTCTCACCAAAGTTGATTATGGCCTCACTAAGTTGCTGAGGCTGGCTTTGATCTCACAATCTTCCTGCATCAGCCTACAGAGCTGCTGGGATTACAGGCATATGCCATCAGCCCAGCCGTAGGTTCTCTTATATATTTTGGATATAAGTCTTCTATCAGAAACATGTATGATAACATCTTCTACTCTTTATTTTTAATTTTAATAATTAATTTTAATAATGTGATGGGGAGTTGCTGTTAACTGAACAAAGGGTCTCACACATACTAGGTAAGCACTCTATCACTGAGCTATATTCCTCCCTTTTTATGAAAGAGCCTTGCTAATGGGCCAGGCTGGCCTTGTACTTGTGATTCTCCTATCAGCCTCCTGAGTAGCTGGAATTACAGATATGTGCACCATACATAATCTCTTAATCCTAATGTAGTCCTACTTGTCATTTTTTCCCCCCATGATGGATACTTTTTGTTTTCTACTTTAAAAATCCTTGCCAATGATAATACATATTTTTTTCATGTTTTCTTCTAAAAACTTTAATGTTTTTCTTTTGCATTTAGAATTTCCATCTGGAATTGTTTTTGTTTTTGTTGTTGTTTCGTTTCATGTTTTTGGTACAGAATGCATTAAGGATCAAGATTCATTCTTTTCTTCCATATGGACATCCATCACAATCAACCTGACACTGCTTCCTCAAAAGACATTTTTTGGCTGGGAATGTAGCTCAGTGACAGAGCATTTGACTAGCACGCATGAGGTTCAATAACCAGTACTGCAAAAAAACAAAAAACAAAAAACAAAAAACAAAAAAAAGACATCCTTTACTCCCTGCACTGTCACCTTTGTTATTAATCAGTCATATTTATGATTAGAAGTAGTTTTAAAAAGGATTCTATTTCTCTTTTCTAAAACACACTTGCTTTGATGATCTCTTCTTTTGGCTGTTAGAAGTTCCCAATTTTCACTAGGGAAATGCAAATCCAAACCCCAGTGAGGTGGGTGTAATGGCACAGGCCTGTAATCCCTGCTACTTTTCAGGCTGAGTCAGGAGGATAGTGAGGTTTGAAGATAGCTTGGGCAACATAATGAGAAAAAAATCCAAAACCCCCAGAAACCCCAACCATGAAAAGATTCCACTTCATACACACTAGAGTAACTACAATAAAAATTACTGGCAAACTGTATACAAAAACATATTAAGAAAATTGTGCACCACGATCAAGTGGGGTTCATCCCAGGAATGCAAGGTTGGTTCAACATCTGTAAATCAATAAACATAATCCATAATGTCAATAGACTTAAGGATAAGAATCATATGGTTATTTCAACTGACACAGAAAAAGTGTTCGACAAAATACAACACCCCTTCATGCTCAAAACACTAGGAAAAATAGGGATAGTAGGAACATACCTGAACATTGTAAAGGCTATTTATGCTAAGCCCACGACCATCATCATTCTTAATGGAGAAACACTGAAACCATTCCCTTTAAAAATGGGAACAAGATAGGGATGCCCTCTTTCACCACTTCTATTCAACACTGTCCTCGAAACTCTAGCCAGAGCAATTAGACAGACTAAAGAAATTAAAGGGATACGAATAGGAAAAGAGGAATTTAAACTGTCACTATTTGCTGATGACATGATTCTATATTTAGAGGATCCAAAAAACTCCTCCAGAAAACTTCTAGACCTCATCAATGAATTCAGCAAAATAGCAAGTTATAAAATCAACATGCATAAATCTAAAGCATTTTTATATGCAAGCGATGAAACATCTGAAAGAGAAATGAGGAAAACAACTCCATTTGTAATAGCCTCAAAAAAAAATAAAATAAAATACTTGGGAATCAATCTAACCAAAGAGGTAAAAGATCTCTACAATGAAAACTACAAAGCATTGAAGAAAGAAACTGAGGAAGACCTTAGAAGATGGAAAGATCTCCCATGTTCTTGGATAGGCAGAATTAATATTTAATATTATCAAAATGGCCATACTTCCAAAGGTGCTATACAGATTTAATGCAATTCCAATTAAAATCCCTATGACATTTCTCATAGAAACAGAAAAGGCAATCATGAAATTCATCTGGAATTACAAAAGACCCAGAATAGCCAAAGCAATCCTGGGCAGGAAGAGTGATGCAGGAAGTATCACTATACCAGACCTTAAACTCTACTACAGTGCAATAGTAACAAAAACAGCATGGTACTGGCACCAAAATACACAGGTAGATCAATGGTACAGGATAGAAGACACGGAGACATACCCACATAAGTACAGTAACCTCATACTAGACAAGGGTGCCAAAAACTTACAATGGAGAAAAGACAGCCTCTTCAACAAATGGTGCTGGCAAAACTGGAAATCCATAAGCAGTAAAATGAAACTAAACCCCTATCTCTCACCCTGTACAAAACTCAACTCAAAATGGATCAAGGATCTAGGAATTAGACCTGAGACCCTTCACCAAATAGAAGAAAAAGTAGGCCCAAATTTCCATCATGTTGGCTTAGGACCAGACTTCCTTAACAAGATCCCCATAGTGCAAGAAATAAAAGCAAGAATCAATAAATGGGATAGATTCAAACTAAAAAGTTTTTTCTCAGCACAGGAAACAATCAATTATGTGAAAAGAGAGCCTACAGAGTGGGAGAAAATCTTTTCCACACACACTTCAGACAGAGCACTCATCTCCAAAGTTTATAAAGAACTTAAAAAACTTTACACCCAAAATACAAAGAACCCAATCAATAAATGGGTTAAGGAAATGGGCAGACACTTCACAGAAGAAGATACACAGTTGATCAACAAAAACATGAAAAAGTGCTCATCATCCCTAGTAATTAGAGAAATACAAATTAAAACCACTCTAAGATTTCATCTAACTCAGAATGGCTGTTATCAAGAATACGAGCAATAATAAGTGTTGGCGTGGATGTGGGGAAAAAGGCACACTCATACATTGCTGGTGGAGTTGCAAATTGGTGCAGCCACTCTGGAAAGCAGTATGGAGATTCCTCAGAAAGCTTGGAATGGACCCACCACCCACCATTTGACCCAGCAATCCCACTCCTCGGTTTATACCTAAAGGACTTAAAATCAGCATGCTACAGTGATGCAGCCACATCAATGTTCATGGCAGCTCAATTCACAATAGCTAGATTGTGGAACCAACCTAGATGCCCTTCAACTGACAAATGGATAAAGAAACTGTGGTATATATACACAATGGAATATTACTCAGGCATAAAGAAGAGTAAAATTATGGCATTTGCCGGTAAATGGATGAAGTTGGAAAATATCATGCTAAGTGAAATAGGCCAAGCCCAAAAAACAAAAGACCGAATGTTTTCTCTGATAAGTGCATGACAATATATAACAATGGGGGATGGCAGGGGGGAAAAGAATAATGAAGGAACTTTAGATGGTGTAGAGGAAAAAAGGGTGGCAGGGGATGGGAATGGAAAAACAGTAGAATGAAACAGGATTACCCTATATATATGTATGAAAACATGAATAGTGTGAATATACACTGTGTACAACCATAGAAATGAAAAGTTGTGCCCCATTTGTGTACAATGAATTAAAAATGTGTCTGTAAAAATAAAAAATATTTTAATAAAAAAATTATTTCAATTATTTTTCTTGCAAATCCAAAAGAAAATGCAGAATTGTACAGAGGTAATATGTTGGTAAGAAGATGAATTAGCACAAGCTTTGTGAAAAGCACTTTGGCAGATTTATTAAAAACCCAAAAATGTTAATGCAGTTTTTGTCTATCATAACATTATCTTAACTACATAAACAAGTCAAACACACACACACATACATGTGCACATAGTAGATAAAATAAGAATGGTAGAAAAGATACAAAACGTTAATAGTGCTGTCTTCTGATGGTGGGGTTATATGGAATAGTTATTTTCTTTTTTTCACTTTTCTATATCTGAAATTTCCTACAGTGCACATGTTAATTTTATAGTTACACTTTCAAATGACTGGAGAATTAGTCATAATATAATCAATATAAAAGGAATCTGCATCTGTACAGTGCGCTATTTAACGCCCAATTACGACACTTAAGAAAATCTCAAAACCTGAGACACTTTTTTGTTTGTTTTGTACTGGGGATTTAACCCAGGATGCTTTACCACTGAGCTACATCCCCAGTGCTTGTTTTTTGAGTCAGGGTCTCCACCTTGGGATCCTGCTGTCTCAATTTCCCAAGTCACTGGGACTACTGGTGAGTACCACCATGCCCAGCTGAACTTCTTTTCCAACAAGTCTTTAAAAATAAATGGTTATTTCTTTAAAAGAACAAACAGTAGTTTTGAGTACTAGGGTTTGTGTTGGTAATATAATTTGCTGGAGAAATACAGACGTTTTCTTCGCGGTCAAAAAGGTAAGACAAGAGTCACTACACATGTAGAGTGTAAAGAACAAAGCTAAATAGATGCATTTAAAAAAAAGAAATTGTTAAATTTTTTCCTTGGTTTTTACTGATAAACACAAAACATGTCTTGAACGCATATCATGTATAAATGTGTGTATATTTATAAGCTCAATCTGTCAACTTAGATTTTTATTCATAAGGGTCGTTCTCTCTTCACAACATAATAGTGAACAACATAATAACAATGTTTTCATCACATGAGAAGAGCACTATGGTTATCCACGGAACTAAAAACGGACACAACTATTCAATTGAGTAGCATAAGACTAAATCACGTCCCATAAATATGTACAATTATTACTTGTCCATTAAAAAAAGAGATCATAAATGTGGCACTTGCAGCCCCCGAGCTATGTTAACCACAAACATCGAGCACTTTAATAGGTGCAGCACCCGCACCCGTGTCTCTTTCCAAGCACTTCTCGCCCCTGTCAATAAATAACCCTTCCAGGGCTGTGGAGATAGCTCAGTTGGTAGAGTGCTTGCCTCGCAAGCACAAGGCCCTGGGTTCAATCCCCAGCACCGCTAAATAAATAAATAACCCTTCCGGTCAGTGGGTACATTTTTACTAGGGGGTACCCTTCCGGCCGTCGCCCGGGGCGGGTCGAGTCTCGGCGAATCCCACCAAACGCGGCTGAAAGCGGAGACCCTCACGGGCCCGCCAGCCTCACTCACCGCTCTCCTCTCCGTCCAGCGCTCGCTGCAGCCGGGCCGTCTCGCAGTCGAGGGTGCTGGCCAGAGTCCGCAACTTGCCGAAAAAGCTCCGGATCGGGTCCATGGATGAGGGCAGATGAGCAAGAACCTAAGCAACAGCAGAGACACCAACGCTCCAGATCCGTACCAAGCCGCCACTAGTTTGAATCTGTAGGCCGGAAATGTCCTTGGTTCCGCGCAGGCGCAAGGGTTCTCTCTCGCGAGAGCTGAAGTATCACGTGAAGGTGCCGGTGGACCCCCGAGAGGCTATCGTCCTGCCACAGTCGCATCAGCCGCGCGAGGGGGGCGCAAAGTTCTTGGGAGTGTGGCAGGTGAGTCGATGGGCTCGGCGGGTGGGAGGGGAGGACCCTTCCTCCACTTTAGCCAGTAGTTCCTGTTGGGAGGCGGGGAGGGGGTCAGCGTGCGTTCTTGGGCGCCGGGGCTAGAGTCGCGCGTGGCGTCGAGCCAGGATCGCGAGCCCTCTTCTCCCTTCTCCAGCCCCGCGGTCTCCAGCGAGCGCCTCTGTCTATGTGCCCTCCTCCGCAGGAACCATGTTCCTCACTGCTCTTCTCTGCCGCAATCGCATTCCTGGAAGTCAGTGGATCGGGAAGCACCGGCGACCGCGGAGGGTGTCTTTGTTGTCGAAGCAGAACATGATCCGTCGCCTGGAGATCGAGGCGGAGAACCACTACTGGTTGAGCATGCCTTACATGACCGCGGAGCAGGAGTACCGCCACGCCAGCGTGCGCAGGGCACAGGCTTTCGAGGCCATCAAGTCGGCCAGCACTTCCAAGTTCCCCCAGCATAGATTTGTTGCTGACCAGCTCAACCATCTCAATGTCACCAAGAGATGGTCCTAACCCTGAGCCATCACATTAAGATTTTACAGATAACTGGACTGCCCTGTCTTCTCCTGGTCCTGGAACTAAAAACAAACAGCAGCAACAACAACAAACAACTTGTAGTTTCTATTAAAATATGAACCTTTGGGCCAGAATCTTATTAAAACAAACATGAGTTTAGTGGTCTTGGCTTATAAATTATCTGGGGCTCAAAACGCCTTAATATCTAAAAGCGTAATCACTGACCTAATGTGTTTTGTTTCTTTAACCTGACAGGGAGATATCAGGGATTTCCTGAGTCATTAATGATACAAACTATTTTACCTGAAAGCTGTAATAAAATTACAAACTATGATTTGTAGTCTTTGCCTAAGTATATCTGATGGGACTTTATTGTACAATAGTCTACCGTCAATAGTTGCCTCAATTTAAATGGAAATATGAGCTTTTCCAGTTATACATACTCTTATATTTTTAACATACGCTTAAAATTACCATTTTTCTGGGCCTGTCGTGGTGGCACACGCCTGTAATCCCAGCGACCGGGAGGTTGAGACAGAAGGGTTGCAAATTTGAGGCCAGTTTCAACAATTTAACCAAAAAACCAGGGGCGGGGGTGGGAGTGGGGTGGGGTGGAGCCCTTGCTGGGGATTTGGCCCAGTGGTAAAAGTGCCCTGGGGTCAAACTAAAAGTAGACATTTAAGTGGGGTAAAAGGTATTTATCAGACCTGTTGACACATCAATCACTGGTTGAAGATGTGCCATTTTTTAAGTAAGTTTTTTTTCTGAATAAAAATACCTAGGCACTTTGTGTTAACAAATGAAACACCATATACAGTTGGGACTGTTTATATATGAGGAAACACTTAAGGAACTTGTCTGAAGTAACAATTAGTAATGAGGGGGATTTGGGTTTGAATTGCTATATATTAGTCTTGCTAAGTGCTATACATAAATTAATAGCATTTTATAAACTACATAGAAAAAAAATCATTAATAAAATAAACAACATGTTTTTTCATCTACTTATATATGTATATTTTGGTATGTATTGAGATTATACATGTCCAAACTTACTCTGACATTAAAATATCCTAATGATAGATTGTACAAACTCCAAGACTAATGTATGAGTGCCAATCTTATTTACCAGCATTGAATTTTTTTATTAACAAAAAATACCATATATTGTTTATTAGATGACTCACATTTTATTTTCTGCAATTAGGCATAAGGCTATTTTGGAGGTACACTGATATTTTTAAAAAATTCATTGCACATTAACAGTTCTTAGACATGTCACATATTTTAATGTTTAAGGAAGCTGAACTATTAACATGTCATATTCTTGTTGGTATGCTAATACTTGAATGCTTTTTTGTTGTTCATAGAAGTGTCTGATGCATATGGGCAATTTTTGTATCTCTGAACTTTTATTTTCCTGCCTGGAATTGGTGATAGCTCACAATGTTAAGGAGAATACTGAAGAGGACTCACAACCTGCTTAAAACCACAAATAGTACTTCAGTTGCTCTGACCTATATGTAGGTCAGAAATCTGTGAATTTGATGTTAGAAAAATAATTAATTTGAATCCCAGAAGACATTTGAGAAGCAAATAATGCCAAAATAAAACCTTGGCTCTGGAGAAATGGAAGGCCGCTCATAAGAAGGCAGGCATTTTATAGATTTTTACAACACTCTACATATCCCCACTATGTGCAAATGTGAAACTGAAGCTCAGAAATGTCAGCAACATTCCCAAGTTCACACAGCTTAAACACACCCTTCCCAAAGATATTTTAAAAATTCCACCTACAAAATAATCATTTGTTAAATAGTTTAAACAAAATCATATTTGTAAAACATGTTACTCTACTAGCTCTATCTGGTCATCACGTCAAAGGTGTTTCAAAACAAGGAACTTGTAATTTCATCAGCTAGAAACAATCATTGAAATAAAACATCTGGAATTGCAGTGTTATCTGGAGTGTTTTCTAAAAAACAGAATCTTCTTTTTATAGTTAGTAACTTCTCAGAGTTCTTAAATGCCATGTAGCCCAAAGAGAGGAAGTGACATGTTCCAGAGACAGTCTTTAACCACCAAAGGACATTAGGTTTGGGATTTAAAAAGAAAACAAATTGAACATTATATAAAATGATCAAAACATTACATGGTGCCCCACAAATATGGACAATTTTGGTCTTTGATGTATATTTAAAGTACTAAAAAACTCATTTTACTATTTGTACAAACATCTTTAACTTAAAAATACCTAGAAAAAGTGAATATTAAAATATGAACCTACTGCCCGGGAATGTAGCTCAGAGGTAGAGCATTTGCCTAACTATGTGCAAGGTTCTGGGTTCAATCCTCAGTACTGCAAAATGGAAAAAAAAAAAAAAAAAAAAAAAGACCCAAAATACTCACTGCACCCATAACTGTTTGGAATAAAATACACACAATAATGGTTACAATTGAAAATATCTTCTAATTTTTTTTTGGCACAGAACAATTCCTTCATGCTTTTTTTCTCTTCCCAACCTATTCAATGTGACAAAGTAAGTACACATTGTACTGCAGAGGTAGATTAAGAATTTCACTTTTTTTTTTTTGTACCAGGGATTGAACCCAGGGGCACTTTATCACTGAGCTACATCCCCAGCCCTTTTTTTATATTTTGAGATAGGGTCTCACTGAATTGCTAGGATTGACCTTGAATTTGTGATATTCCTGCCTGTCAAGTTGCTGGGTGGTGCACCCTGCTTGGCTAGAATTTCACTTCTAAAAGCACTGTTAAAAAGTGTTCCTGGGGCTGTGGTTGTAGCTCAGTGGTAGAGTGCTTGCTTAGCATGTGTGAGCCACTGGATTCAATCCTCAGCGCCACATAAAAATAAGTAAATAAAATAAAGGTATTGTGTTCATCTACAACTAAACAAAACTTGCTATGGCAGCTTAGGGTTGTAGCTCAGTGGTAAAGCACTTGCCTGGCATGTGTGAGACTTTGGGTTTGATTATTAGCACTGCATATAAATAAATAAAAGGTCCACTGACAGCTTAAACAAAATAAAAACTTCCTTATGAATTTAACCAAAAAGTATACAAAAATATATTTACTGTATTACATGAAAGTAGAACATAACATTTTTATATACACTATATAAACAACAATGTTAAATAAATGCACAATTTCCTTCACTCTTCCCTCTATCTACTCAGGGAAAAGCATTGATAAGTGTATTTTTCAAAGTGATTTAGCCCATTAGATAATCTAAGAAAATTAAAAATATTGATAGTATTTCACATTTACTTTTAACATATGGTAAACACTTCTAAACATGTAAAAATGCTAGATGTTTTAATGAAGGGCCCAGGTTTAATCACTTTGTATGCAGGAGTGTTAACACATAATGGTACAATGATTTTAACATGCACATTCTCTGGGCTGGGGAGATAGCTCAGTTGGTAGAGTTCTTGTCTTGCAAGCACAAGGCCCTGGGTTCAATCCCTAGCACCACAAAAAAACAAACAAACAAAAAAACAAATAACATGCACATTCTCGCAGGAGCCATATTCCTCCCTTACTGCCTTTCGCCCTCCCCTCCAACCCATGAAATAAACATGGGCCTGAGTAAGTCCAAGAAATGATGTAAAAATTGTATTGCCAAAAGTGATTTCCAGAAGATAATGTTTCTTTCTTGTGAACTTCAACAAAAAGATTATGAAGATTTTTGGTGATTTTTTTTTTTTGTAGTATTTGGAATTGAACCCAGGGCCTTACACATGCTTAGCAAGTACCCTTCCATTGAACATATTTCTGGCCTGAAAACTAATTTTTCAAATTGTGCTTTTCACACACATTGCCAAATCTTCCATATCAAGAAGAGTGACATATTGCAAAGACATGTTTCCTTTAAAAGATTGAAGGAAAAGTTTATAGCAACTACGCCATAGTTGGATCAGTCTTCCAAATTGTCATCATTTCTGATCATTAGCCAACACTTCTTCCTCTCTGTACTTAATAACCACTGCAGTTTTGGGTCCTTACCTGCCCCTCAGGTGCCTTCTTGCCATTTCAGATCCTCTTTTGTGAGCATTCCAGGGTCTGTAGTCACTCCCATGTTCCTATTTCATGTGGACATTGGGAAAACAAAGCTGGCTGTGCCTCTATTCCCACCACTCACCCATCCTCTTGAGCAGATGCTTATCAGGCCAAGTTTGAACACATAGACGCTAAGATGCATTGTCACTCTGTGTATGATCATATATGTATTTCTACAACTTGATTATTTTCACTTAATGTCTTCAAGATCTTTCTCGTGGAGATACTTCAATTTATATGAATATAGCTAAACAAAACCATTTAAATGGCTTCATGTGATGAAGATGAACATTGATGAACACTGTTTTTATTATTTTTTTTCCTTTCCTGTACCAAGGATTGAACCCAGGGGTACTTAACCACTAAACCACATCCCCAGTCCTTTTTTTTAAATTTTGAGACAGGGTCTTGCTAAGTTGCTTAGGGGTTCGCTAAATTGCTGAGGCTGGCTTTGAATTTGCAATCCTCCTGCCTCAGCCTCCTGAGCTGCTGAAATTACAGGTATGCACCACCACACCCAGGCTCATTTATTGCTTTTTAATACATCTCTCAAAAACAAACAATATAAAAGCTTCTCAAGCTATGAGGCAAGCACTCTACCAACTGAGCTATATCCTCAGCCCCCAATTGCTTCTTTTAAAGTTAGATCATTCTATACTCCTATCAATGCTTTTGTACCTAAATCCTCAGCAGTTATCCTAGGCAAAAATTATCTTAACTGCTTTCATTTGTGTTTAATGAGGAAGATAAACATTGTTTTGTTGTATTACTGATAATTTTTTCCTTTTGTGAATTTTTGTTCATTCTATCTCCACTAAATGAAATTAATTATGGTGGTGCTGGGGATTAAGCCCAGAGTCTTACATAAACTATAAACAAACATTCTGCTGCTGAGTTATACTTGGCCCCTCATTTTTTTATGAGTGTACTCTTTTCTTATGTTACCAGCATTATATCCCTTTCTTATCCCACTACAAAAGTCTACCCATATTTTCTTGCAGTACCTTTCATCTTAAAATAATAAAGTTAGTGAGTCATCTGGCATTTCTCCCCCCCCCCCCCCAACTCAGGGCCTTGTGCTTTCGAGGCAAGCACTCTACCAGCTGAGCTATCTCCCCAGCCCTCTGGCATTGTTTTGAAGTACCTGTGAAAGGCAGCTCTATTTTTTCCCAAATGGCTAGCAGTGGTCCGGCATCCTATCTTTTTTTCACTGATTACTGTTTTTTACTGTTTCTTTTTGAGTAGTATGTGCACAGGTAAGAAAATAGAAGAACAAAAAGGAATATGGAGAAACAAAATCTTTTTGTTTGTTTTTGGTATCATGGATTGAACTCAGGCTATTAATCCCCAGCCCCCTTTAAAAAAAAATTTTTTTTAAGACAGGTTATCCCTAAGTTTCTTAGGGCCTTGCCAAATTGCTGAGGCTGCCTTTCAACTTGCAATCATCCTACCTCAGCCTTCCAATCTGCTGGGATTATAGGTGTGCACCACCCTGCCTGGCTAGATCCTATTATTAATTCCTGGTTTCCCTCTCTGGAGGCAATTGTCTTGACTGTATATCCTTTTAGATATTTATATATTTGGTTGCATATGCAACCATAAATAAAGGTGGGACATATATGCCTTGTAGTCTTATTTTGCTTCATACAGTCCTGCAATGAATGTCCTGATGAAAAATACAACATATCTATAAAACTCCTGAAAGTAGAATTGAGGAGTCAAAGAATATGGACATTTGAAAATTTGATGTATATTGCCAAACCACAGTATATTGCCAAATCTCCAGAGATTGCACCAACATAAACTACTACTAAAACATGAAAATTTGACTCACCTTTTTCAAATTTAGGAAAATTTTATAGGTCTGGTACCCACTTTATTGAGAATTTGGGAACACTACAGAAAAATCTAATGGACATGAAATCTATTATAATTTTTTTCTGATCTTGTGTTCATCTTTTGGTGGCTACTACAAAAACAAATCAGTCTCCAAGAATTTATAGTAGTTGACTTGAAAGTATGTATAATAAACTGCAAAGTGAAGTAAGGAACAGAAATTCAGTGTTCTAGGTAAAACTGAATATGTTAACCTGGCTTAGAGGCCAAGAGGAAGTAAAACAGAAGGTTAATGGAGCTGGAAATCCTGGGTGAAAACAATCTCCTTATATGAGAACAGAGGAGAGACAGACTTGGTTGAAGAAATACATGAATTACTGAGTGTAAACATAACTTAAATCTTATCTGGTGGAAGGCACTGACAAGGAGGGGTCAGACAATAAAGTTAATGTCACAAGTTTGTTAAAACACCCGTAAAATTCTGTTGCATTCAAGAAACTGTCAGTTCCCATCCCTACATATTCTGGAAGACATAGTAAAACATGTTGAGAGACCAGCATTACTAATTGCCAAAGGGGCTCCAAAAAGTCAATCTATAAGAAATAAGAAGAGTAAAGCCAGAGTGATGTTACTTGTGCTATATTTTTGGTGTCAAAATAGCCTTTTGGCCATTTAGTAGTTATTCCTCCTCTCTAGTCCCAACACAATTTTTTTTTTTTTTCCCCAACACAATGTTTTGAACATGGTGGGAAAAGGTTGGTTCCTCTCTACTGGTCTCTATTGGTTCTTGTGAATATTTTGAAATTTAACTATTCTGAGAACTGGGAATCATAGCTCAACCTTAGAGCCTCCTACTGTTACTCATCAGTGCCAGTATCAGAACTTTGTCCCTTTAGAAGGGAACCCAAACACAGAGGGCATAAAAGAATAAACAAGATAAAATCTATTACTCAGCATTTTAGCCACAACTCAACAACTTTACAGTGACGTGAAGATACTTGAGATCCTAAAGTGACCTCTGAAATTATGATCAGTAAAAGCTAAGTTAAACACTTTAGATTTTGAATAAAATTTAGTAAATACAACTCTGTTGCACTGAAATAATACCTATCTTAGAGGAAGTTTTCCCAAATTATTAGTCAATCTCTGTAACTACTATGAGATTTTCAAGATGACCAAAATAATAATTGTTTTTCTCACCTGGTAAATACCACTTTGTAACAAAAACAACACAAAACTGTTCAAAAACAAGACTGAATCTTTATTTATTAATAAAGTAAATATGATTTTTGAAAAAAAATTTTAAATGTTCTGCATAAATGTTAATGTAGGTTAGGCCATCCAAAAGACAGAGTCAACATTAAGTCATGGTCCAGGATTATACAAATGAGAAATAAATACAAGGCTTATGGTTCTTGATAAGACAACCAAGGTAAACTGTATTTCAAATTTGTTTCTATAAAAGCATATTAAAGATCACTTTAAAATAGAGTCCATCTTCTCTTTTAAATGGGCATAGACTCATCTGCAGTCATATACAAATATAACTTAGCTAGTAGCTTTCTTACTCTTTTATTACAAAACAGTTCTCCTTGCTTCTTTATGCAATCCAACAAAATAATATAGAGTGAAGTCATTAGAAAAATATGGACCTTTCTTAATCTACATTGCATTTTAAGTTTAAATTGAAAAATACAGTTGAGATTATTACGAAATACACGGATTTCGGATTTACACACGACCTGTATCTGACCCATATCCTGTTATTAGATATGGTCTTTATATTTTGGCTGAAATGCAAAAATATGGTTAATTTCTTAATAACAAATTAGTTAAAAATACTTTTCATTGACCGCTGTGCTAGCCCTAGAACAAAATGTAAGTGAAACGTACTGTATATTCAATGCCCAAAATATGCAGGTCCTAACACTACACCCTTTGTATACATTTGCTTTTAAAGACAATGGAGAATCTCATGTCTGATCATCTTAAACACTCCTGTAAACATAGTCAAAATCTGCTTTCTAATAGAAATAAAATTCAAGTAAACACTGTATATTTGATTTAAACTAATCTTACAATTATACTCACTTGTGACACATTTGATCATAAGCACTGAATATGTAAAAATTTTTTTTAAAAAACCATTCTTATGTAAAGATGCACTAAGCTTTGTAAACATGTTCATTTTCAATGACTAATATACTGCAGCTGCTCTTTGGTTTGGCATAGAGATATTGGTCAGAGGACTCAGGTACCGAATCTTCAAGTAAATTTGTACCCAGATAAACTAAGTGTCCTGTCTAATTTGTTTTTAATGGCAATGGCAAGACCTGGTATTCAAACTTGTTTTCTTCAATATCATCACAAATTTTCAAGTGTTTGAAGGATGAAAAATAGTTATTAGAAATTTTGGCAAGGCTTCATTTTGATCTATTATCCCCAAATAAAGTTGACAGTAGTAATCAATACCAGTTGAAATACCAAAGAGGCAGCCTTTTCCTGGTTCCCACACCACTGGTAGGCTCTTAATGAATGGTCAGTAATATGTATGAATAAATTCAGTTAGACTCTTTAGAATATGGCAAAATGTTGGTTGTAATTAAATCAAAGGAAACTACAGTAAAAGTCTTAAACTGAAAATTTCTGAAAAGGTGTTTACTGTGCTATTAAAGATATTAAATAACAAATGAGAAGAATTAAGAAAGATTATAATTCCACAAAAGTGCCTGAACAGGTTAAAGGGGAAAATTAAGCTTCTGCAATTGTTAGCCAGGTGCATGCAAATCCTCTGATCTAAATATAGACATACAAAAAGGATTAGAACATTTCAGTCAAGTATGGATAAACATTTACTTACTCCTTATACTAAGGTGAACCACCAAACTGACATGTTTTTGGCTGGTAACTGACAACTCTTTAACTCTCACTCTAGCTTTCCAAAATTAAGACTGAAGAGTTGAAACAAAGGCAGAAGAAACCATACTACAGAACTCCAAACTGTTTTCAAAGCTAAATTGTTCCTTTGGTCCAAAGGGTAAAAAAATTACTTTTAAAGATTTAATAGCCTATGTGAATTAGGCAAATCCTTCAAACTATAATCTTAGAACAGCAACTATTAAATTTATGCTGGATTTATAGAGTTATCCCTAGTATACTGGTTAATGTTAGAAGGTACTGCTAAAATATTTGTTAGAGGAATGAAAAACAAAATTATTGAGCAAAACCAGGCACTGCAGAATGTTAGAAATCATCCAGTCCAAAATATTGAGGACACCCTTTCATGTTACATACAAGAAAATTACAGCCTCTGTTACTTACATATGCTGCTAAGATTTCTCTCTACCTACCTACTGGAAGCAACCAATCATTTCAAGGATGTGTGTCTGATTAAACAGTATAAATGAGGAGTAACATTTCTACATTATCTTTTAATATGTTATTGTACTCTTCTCTAGAATACAGCAACTCCTGTCATTTAAGTTAGATTTTAAAAGGAAAAGTGAATCTGGTGAGAAGAAACTGCTGTTAAGAAGTTACCTTTAAGATTTTGCATTTAAGTGTAGAATCCACTTCTGAGACTGGGAATTTTAAATGACTACTCAGGTTTAGAATTTCTTCCTAAAAGCAGTATATTCTCAAATATTTTTCCTAGTTTATACTTTAAATCACTGTTTAAGCTGTTAAGTTTTAGGATCACTATAAGAAGTTTCAAAGAAAATTTTAGTTATGACATATTAAAATTTGAAAGTCAACTCAACAGCATTTTTTTTTTTTTTTTTTTTTGCGGTACTGGGGATCGAACTCAGGGCCTTGTGCTTACGAGGTAAGCACTCTACCAGCTGAGCTATCTCCCCAGTCCTAACAGCATGTTTTATTCTAAATACCTTTAGCACTGACCAAAAAAAAAAAAAATTTTTTTTTTTTCCCCCAGTACTGGGAATTGAAGCCAGGGCCTCAAGCATGATAGGTAAGAACTCTACTACTGCACTAAATCCCTGCCCTTTTTCTTTTATTCTGAAACAGGGTCTTGTGTAGTTGCCCAGTTTGACCTCAAACTTGCAATTCTGCCTCAGCCTCCTGAGGAGTTGTGATTATAAATGTGTGCTAATGCACCTGGCTTGAAAATATTTTTCAACACCTTAAAATATCCTGTCTACCTTTCTCTTTTTCGTCTAGACACTTCCATCTATCCCTACTGTGCCCAATTCTTCTATATCATACATATCTTGTGTTTCCTTGCCCATATAAATAACCCCTGAAAGTTCAACAAAAAGTACTAAAAAAAGCAGAGTACCCAAAATATTTCTTACACTGCCAAGATTTCTTTAAGCCTTTGGCATATACTATACACTACATGGTTGTACTAATGCTTCTAAGCCTTCAGTGAATTATACCAATGAAGTCTATGTTCTAAATAATTATATTTAGATATCTGAATCATTCTGAGTGTTGTTATAGCCAACAATAAAAAACTTTATTAAAAATGTTGAAAAGTATAAAACAGTAATTATAAATTAGCAAATACTCAATAAAAAAGCAGTTATTTTCTTTCCCTTATACAGTACAAGCAACAGTAATTTGGATATAATTCACTTTCAACCGCCATTTATCCTAGATATACTTCATTTAAGACAAGTTTTTAGTTTGTGTTTTTGGAGAACCTATATGAACACCAAGAAACAATTCTAATATTGTAGTTCAGAGATCAAAAAAATACTTATGCCACATTAAGTGATGATAGCACATGTTACAGCATGTCATAATAGGTCAGTGTTATTTCCAAAGTAAAATCAAGTCACTTTTGAGCTGTGAGTCAGTGCTGCACAAATGGACATTTAAAATTAAGGCATCATTCTGCTTGCAGTGCTTCTGTGGATCCAGCGAACTGTACAAAGGCTTCCTTTTTTAAAATATATATCTTCTGTTATACTCAAATTATTTCATTCCATTGATCATTTTCTTGCAAATAAAATTGAAAATATCAGTCGACAATGTATTTTTTATACACCTATGAAAACAGAAACAATTTGAATTAGTTAAAACTTGATTTTTTATTTCTCAAAACATTAAATGGCTCTGTGGGCTAAGGTACAAAGATGATAGTATTACAGGATAAAAAATAAATTTTTTAATGTTACTAAATTTATTTATTTTTTAATTAAAAAAATTTTTGTTTTGGTACCAGGTACTGAACCCAGGGGTGCTTAACCATTGCCCTTTTTATCTTTATTTTGAGACAGGGTCTCACTAAGTTGCTTAGGACCTTGCTAAGTTGCTGAGGCTGGCTCTGAAACTTGAGATCCTCCTGCCTCAGTCTCCCAAGTTGCTGGGATTACAGGTATGCACCACAGTGTCCAGCTAATGTTATCAACTTTTTTTGAAAATTATTTTTTTAGTTATACATGGACATTAATTTTTATGTGGTATTGAGGATCAAACCCAGTGCCTCACACATGCTAGGCAAGTGCTCTACCACTGAATCACAACCCCAGCCCCAATGTTACTAAATTTAATAAGGATTTTTTTAATAAGTAGTAAGTAGGGAATACCCCTGACTTTCTTAAGGCAATTAAGATTAACAGAGGGTGATTCTTATAGTAAATCCTGATGCTAACATGGGCATCATAAGAGAAGACCTCACATCCACCTACATCTGTTCTGAGTTTGCTTTGGATGTGGGGAAGTTCCTACAATGACCACTAGAAGAACTACAGTTAGTGATTCTCAAGCACCACAAGTTTCAGCCAGTATTCTACCTACATTAAGAAGCAACATAGAAGAAGCAGTACTGAGTGCCTATCCAGGAACAAGTGCTGTTCCATAGTTACAGCTCTTGGTGGCAAGTCCCTGATCCATGTTTGCACTTCATAGTTCCTCTGCAGACTGCAGCCTACTCTGCCCAATGTGACATTCTGTCAGCTATCCCAAGCTTTGATCTCATTCTGTCCTAGGTCCTAGGCTCCACCTCTAACTCTGGACACAGGCATCAGGTCTGATTAGCCTCTGATGAGCCTGCAATCAAGGAAGGAGATGCTCCAGTAGTTGAGACTCCAGATGTAGATACCTTCAGAAAACTGAACTGCTGTAAAGGAACAGGTATGGTAACTGCACAGCTGTCCGAAGCAGTTAAATTAGTGATGATTTGTTACATAGCAATAATCTATTGATGTGACTTTTAAAACTAAATAACATTAATGAACATCTTTAATCTTTTTCAGTCTTTAATCATTCTTCTCTGGATCAAATTTCTTCAATAGTGGGCTAAAAGTCACCTTTAAAAAAAACTAATAAGGTATTGTTTACTGAAAAGATTAGTGGTCCACACACCAATCATAAACGATTTCTATTTTTCTTCATTAATCTATACAATGTTTATATCATTGTGCTAGAAGTAGTAATAGAAATGAAATTTTGGCATATGTTATCCTCCAGTCTTTCCTACACTGCTACATTGATATAATGGAAAAGAGCAAAAAAAAAAAAAAAAAAAAAAAAAAAAAGGCAAATTGTTTTGAGGTTATGAAATACGTAAATATAAACTACATTTGCTCAAGGATATTACCTTTATACTGTCTTACCTTGGTTTTATCAAATGGTTAGTTATGAACAAGTGGTACTCAATTTTCTATTGCCACTGTAACATGGTTATTTGTCCCTGTAAGCACATAATTATATATGACATGAAAAAAATATTAAGTTCCTGGCTAATGGTAAAATTGATTACAGTAAAGACAAATATTATGTAAGCACTAAATAGGCTTATAGCACCAACCGTTTTCCTTCTTGTAGAACAGAGAAGTGAATAAAGAGCATTGTGTCAGAAGTCTAGTTTCATGTTTATCCCTATAATATACATTGGCATTAAAGATGTTAAGCAGCAATAATTTAAAAATCCATAAAATCAATTTTCCCACTGATCTTATAAAAGAGGCATAATGATCCTAATGAAGATCCTAAAGATAATCTAAGAAAATGTTAATGCTGCTAAAAGCCAAAGGAATGCTTCTTTTTAAAGAAGATAAATTCTGACAGCAAGTTTTTGGTATATTTCCTAGAGCTGGATTTCCTAGAGTTGGTACAAATTAATTTTAACATCTCAAACTATTTTTTTTCACAGTGCAAGAAGATCATTACAATGTTATTACTCATAAAAGAAGTGCCTCAGATATGTATTCAACTAGGTAAGTGGCCAGAGGATATTGTAAATCCAGATCTGATTAAAAATCCCACTTCAATTTTACCAACTACTGTATGTGGCATCCACAATTCATGAACTGAATCATTAAGAAAGATTGAAACCAAGAGGGTGGAGGTGTAGCTAAGTGATAAAGCATTTACCTAGCACATATGAGGGCTTGGGTTTGAGCCTAGCACTGCATACAAAATAAAGTTAAAGCAAATTCAGTGTACTTTTTGGGGATGGGGGGCAGTGATGGAGATGAAACCCAGGGTCTCACACATGCTAGGCAAGTGCTCCTATCTCTAAGTTACAATCCCAGTCCCCATTTTCCTTTAAAATATTTTTGAGACAGGGTCTTGCTAATTGCCAAGGCTGGCCTTGAACTTGAGATTCTCCTGTCTCAGCTTCTCCAAATAGTTGGGATTACAGGTGGGCCTCACCACACTGGGTCCAGTACACTTTTTTTAAACTGAGGCAGCAAAGAGTATTATGATTTTCAAAATTATTTTCAATTAAGTATAAGCTGGAACCCTAAAGAATAATGTTGCTTGAAACATTATTCAAAACAGTCCATGCCAAAAGGACTTTCCACATCAGTGAAGAAATGTGTGGCTGGGATACAAAAAACCCAGCTGAACACAACAAAAACATCAATCACTATACCTGCCTCTCTCTGCCCCATTTCCTCATAGAAGTCGCCAATAAACACAAACACCCCATGTATAAGACATTTTATTACAAAATTTCACATTTCAGTATTTCAAAATATCACATTGTTTTGGTTTTTCAATATTTATTAAATCTGTTGATTTTCATTTGAACCAAATAGGTGAAGCAGTGTTTTCAGGTGAGAATTATTACCTGATCTGACAACACCTTCTTCAGCTCCATTCTCTAGCCATTGAGATTCATTGTCCAACAAACGGTTTTTCGATTCACTAAGTGGTCTGATAGGAAAAGGTTGATTTGAGCCAATAC
Organism: Sciurus carolinensis; assembly: GCF_902686445.1. NCBI lineage: Eukaryota > Metazoa > Chordata > Mammalia > Rodentia > Sciuridae > Sciurus > Sciurus carolinensis. The sequence continues at coordinate 85,249,529 of NC_062217.1, read as the reverse complement.
TGAAAAGAGGAACAAATAACTTAGTAAATAGCTAAATGCTCAATTAAGGATACTTAATAAATTAATAAGCAGCAAATTAGTATTCCTTCTCCTAAATATGTGAGGGCAACTCATGAGATCTCAGCGCTCTGAAGAAACCACCTTCAAAAGGAAAATATGCCCACAACCCCCCATGAAATGGCTCTCTGGACCCAAGAATCTGTATTCTAAAACTGCGAATGAAACAATTAGACAAAAGAAAAAAAGCTTCAGAGGCCAATCTGAAAAGTTTTAACACTATGTTAATCAGGCGCCATAAGGTAGTGCGAGGACAGGTGAGGAGCTATGTCTGTGGCCAGTACAAAAAAATTACCTGTCATTTCCCAAGTTTTCTGCTTTCTACCTCTCCAGTTTAGATCTAAGGGGAAAAAATGATTTAGTGATTTAGCGTAGACTTATTTTTCTAGCTAAGAGAACCAGGGAAGGAGGGAATGGAGGAAGGAAAGGAGAAAAAGAATGAAAATTTGTTGGTGTTTGTTGTGGTCCAGACACTGTGCTAGGCACTTTATACACATCATTTTGACCCTCTTGGTAAGAGAGGCAGGTCTCATTATCCTCATTTTACAGAGGTGAAAACTGAGGCTCAGACGGTTACATTAACTTGTTCAGAGATTACAATAAATGTTAGAACTCTAAGTTCCAAGGCCTTAGGTTGTAGGTTCTAAGACCTAACATTAACATGCTAGCTTGGAACTTATGACCCCTCCTCCCCTATAATCTATTTCTGTCATGAATATGGTTCAACTATTTCACTTTGACAGAATTTTCTTTCTTTAAAATTTTACTTAAAATGAACTATTTCACTGAATTGATGAAAGTTTGCTTGCCATGCAAATACTATGAGAAAAATTCCTTAAGATGAATAGGAAAAAATTATGTTTGAATCCTCATTATTTTGACACTATAGCTAAAAACCTACTTATCAAAATTAAAATGGTAACTAGTACAGTGACTAATTTCTTTGAAAAAATATAACTAATATAAGCTAATATTTAATCATATCTTGAAAGAATATCTCACTTTTTAGGAAGATGCACCATATTTACTTGCTTCCTAGTTTACCCAGACATTTCCTGCATTTTGTGATTGTCCTAATTTTTCTTTTAGTGGTGGGATTGAACCCAGGGCCTCACGTGTTCCAGTAAAGTGATCCCACTGAGCCACATCCCCAGCCTGCATATTAGGCACATACACATACTAACCTTTGGTTAAAAATTTTAAATAGAACTTTTTTCTTATCTATGGTGGCTTTCTGAATTATTATTGTATATATTAAAATACATACATATGACACATGTATACAGTTGTTTGGTAATGAATACTGAAAAACTTAGGAACAAGAAAACACACCTTCTGGCATGTTCACTTTGGCTGGTAACAGAAGCTTGCTCTGGATCCATCCCAACAAGGCGAGTTGGAAAACTGCAGCCATCACCCAAACTGCATAATGAGAAACAGCAATAATCTGAATCATATTGTTATTAAAAGTGGTCAAATTTAATGTCTTTCAGGAGCATGGCAGAAAGAAATTGTCTTTTCAGAGAATAATTCCTAGGATTTCTAATTTACAGGGTTTCTACTTCCATTGAAGGCCCTTTTCTTTTTAAATTTACATATATTTAGAAATTTGCATCTCAAACAGAGCTATTCAAAGTATTTGTATAATTGATCTTTTCATTATAATCGTTTAAGACATCATCCAGGCTAAATTAAAAGTCAAGATACAAGTTCCACATATTTATTCATTCAATAACATTCACTAAACATTCATTAAACAAATATCTAGGGCTGGGGATGCAGCTCAGCACTGGAGTGCTTGTGAGGTCCTGGCATGGTTCTCTAGTACTGAGAAACAATAAAAACCCCAAGTATCTGTTGAATACCTACGATATTCTGAGTAATATTTTACACAAGAGGGATACAGCAGTGAACAAAAGAAAGAAAATCTGTTTCCAAGAGCTTTTAGTCTTAAAAAAAAAGACGTATGGAACTTCGCATAGCAGGCAGGGGCCATGCTAATCTTCTCCGTATAATTCCCAATTTAGCATATGTGCTGCTGAGGTGAGCACTAATTTCATTCTTTTTTTTTTTTTTTTTTTTTTTGCGGTGCTGGGGATCGAACCCAGGGCCTTGTGCATGCAAGGCAAGCACTCCACCAACTGAACTATCTCCCCAGTCCCACTAATTTCATTCTTAGCATACCAAAATTGTATACAATAAGGACTTCACTTTTAGCCAAGAGAGAATAACTAGTAAATTTGTCCACAGTTTTTTTTTTTTTTTTTTTTTTTTTGTTAATGAACCTTTATTTTATTTATGTGTGATGCTGAGACTTGAACCCAGTGTCTCACACATGCCAGGCAGGTGCTCCACCACTGAGCCACAAACCCAGCAGCCTTACCTACAGTCTGAAACAGCCAGAAACTGAACAGCATACAAAATAACTTTTTGGAAAACAGACAGGATGGGACCATGGTCTCCGAAAGAAGAAAATTCGAACAAGTGAGTCCCAGCTTTCTGCCAGAACCTCAGCACAGAGGGGAATCCAAGCAAAGCGACGTAGTTTTATTGAATTGAGGTAACAGAGATGGGAGTTCTGAGAAGCCAAGTGGCAAGAATCTACAAGACATCTCTGACGAAGAGGAAGGTATGCAGAGAAAAGGCTACAGATATATCCATAGTACTGTACTTGAATCTTTTGATGAAGAGTAAGCCACACAGGGGAACTGGGAAAACAACTGGGAAGTGTAAGTTGAACAGATTCACAGTATCTATAGGGAGGCATTAAAATTGACAAGCCACAGTAGAGAGATCTCACTGAACACATGGTTTTGGGAGAGATCCCACCTTTATTATAGTGCTAAACTAGCTGTAGAGAAAATGCTATGCTGGATGCATTGTAGTAAAGCTTAAAATGAACCTCAAAAATCCCAAGCTGAGCCTCACATGATGGTGCAGGCCTGTAATCCCAGGGGCTTGGAGGTTGAAACAGGAGGATTGCAACTTCAAAGCCAGACTCAGCAATTTAGTGAGGCCCTGTCTCTAAACTAAATATATTTTAAAAAAAGGGCTGGAGATGTGGCTCAGTGGATAAGCACCCCTGGGTTCAGGTATGGTACCAAAACAAACAATAACAACAACAACAAAAAAACCCCAAGCTGAAACGTAAGTACCCGCCTGCCAAAACAAAATTCAATTATTTAAAGAGAGACAATAAAATCTAGATACTCAGCAAAATAACATTCAACATTTCACCAGCTAACAGAAAGTTACTAGGCATGAAAAGCAACAGAAAATGTGATCCACAGCTAAAGGGGGTGGAGGTGCAAACCAAGAGAAAAGAATCGGAAAATCAGCAATTTCAGCAAAAGACTTCCAAACAGTGATTATAAATGTGAATTTAAAGGAAAAAAGAATGTATTGAAAATAAATATGAGATATAAAAACAAATTAAACTGAAATTCTAAAGCTGAAAAATATAACATCTGTAATGAAAAACTTACTGGATAGGCTTACCAACAGAACTGACAATGCAGAAGAGGAGATCCATGAATTTATAGATGTAGCAGGAGAAACTAAACAAAATAAAGCAAACACAAAAAAGAAGATGGGGGACAAGGACAGAACAGCAAATGACTTGTGGGTGACCACCAAGCAATTTAACAAATATATACTTGAAAGTAGGAAAAAAAATTGGTGGGGAAGGGGAACAAAAGAGGAGAGTAGGAAAAGGAATAAAAACACACAAACAAAAAATATAAAACTACAACAAACCAACTAAAGACATAAATGATAAAGTATTCAAATCTCATGAAAACTATAAATTCACAGATTCAAGAAGTCTAAAGATCATTAGGTAGGATAAACATCAAGGAATATGATCATGTTCAAACTGCTTAAAACCATGAGCAAGTTAAAATTTTAGAAGCATGAGGGTGTGATGACACTAATTTATAAACAGTGGAATATAGTAAGAGGCTGGTTGGTTGTAAACCATGCAAAGCAGAAGATAACAGATAGCAGAAGATATCTTTAAAGGAAGGGAGGAAAAAAACCCAAACCATGAATTCACTGATTAGAGGAAATAACCTTCAAAATAATTAGTCCTGTTCTAATCATTGGGAATAGAAAAATCTTGAAAACATAAGTAAATGGATAAAGTATACAAAAGAAGAATGAACTTGAGCACATACCAATAAGATCTATAAAAAATGGAACACAAAAAGATGGAAAATAAAATGAACATCAACTGAGCTGTGGGAAAACCTTCACTCTAATACATATGTAATTGATATCGCTGCAGTAATGAGAGATGACAGAAGAAATAACAGTTAATTTTTCTGATATTGATAAAAACTATAAAACCAGAGGCAAGAAGGTCAACTAATCCAAGCACAAGAATCATGAAAATTAAACCAAGGTTTAATTTTCATCAAAGTAGTGATAAAGTCTTCATAACAGCCAGAGAAAAGATACATTATACAGAAAATGAAAAAAATAAGAGTGAACACAAACTTTGCATAAGAAAAATGCAAGCCAGGAGACAGTGAAACAACATTTAGAATTCTATCAAGGGGGCTGGGGAGATAGCTCAGTCGGTAGAGTGCTTGCCTTGTAAGGCCCTGGGTTCGATTCCCAGCACCAGAAAAAGAAAAAAAAAAAAAAAAAGAATTCTAGCAAGCAAAAATGTCCTTCAAAAATGAAGTCCAAGGGGGTTGGGGTTGTGACTCAGTGGTATAGCACTTGCCTAGGACATGTAAGGCACTGGATTACATCCTCAGCACCACATAAAAATGAATAAACAAATAAAGGTATTTTTTTAAAAATGAAGTCCAAATAAGTCACTTTCAGCCACACAACAACAGGCAATTTCACTAATTAAGGAAAAACCCTATGACTCATACCAATCTGCCACTTTAATTTCAATCCCCCCCCACCTTTTCTATAGTGTCTTTGGTATGCAGATGGCCTAAAACAGCTGGGAATTAGGGAGAAATAAAAACTGAATCATCTTGAACATACATTCTTTTGCACTTGAGGCATTATTGCATATGTGTTTGGTTTTCTTTGATTTAAGAATGAAAAACACATTAATTCGCATCTGTGATGGAATCTTTGTAACTATGGGTAAGAGGTGTAAATCTTAAAAGATTCTTTACTTCAGTTTATTTTCATTTAGAAGGAAAAAGTGATTCTTAATTTTTTATGAGTCATCTTTTTCCCCACTTTCTATTCAAATTATTTGTTCAAACATTCCTTTACTATTTATGTAATAAAAACATTTTATATGCAATCAATATATTTGAATTTTCATCTCAAGGCTTTTATAAATGTCACAATGTATTATATTCTCTGATTCTCAAGACATTTAACCAGAGATAGAAACTACCACAGACTCCATAATTTCTGAGAATTGCATTTTATAAATTACCTTGAAAATACTGGAAGTAACCAATATTTCTTTTCATCACCAAAGACTTGTCTCCAGTTTTTACTGTACCCAAGAGAGAAACCATTTGGATCAGGTCCATATGAAAACGTGGGTGCACGAAATGATTCTGTTAAAGAAAAAAGGCATATATATATATAAATTAATCTACTTAAAAATCATAAAAGAATATATGTCTTTGACATGAAAAAAACTACAAGCTTTGACATAAAAAACTATAAATATCATTTAAAATAAATATTTGTGGCAATTAAAGAAAAGCTAGAAGTAACATGAGGTGAGCAATATGCCAATTATCGGATCACACTTTTCATATATGTACTGAAATGTCACATTATATTCTACACATATGTACAATTACTATGTGCCAATTAAAAAGAAAATATTTTTAAAAGATAAATTTCTGACACTTATTTGAGAAAAAGTACATTTTTCATCAATCATAAAACAACATGTCAAATAATTATCTGATATTACTGAAAAATCTAATGAAGTATATCTTACTTGATTTCTATTTTTTTTATTTTTTTTTAGTTGTATATAGACATAATGCCTTTGTTTTATTTACTTTTATGTGGTGCTGAGGACTGAACCTAGTGTCTCACACATGCTAGGCAAGTGCTCTACCACCAAGTGACAACCCCAGTCCTTGACTTCTGTTTTTAAAAGATACTCTAACTTCCAACTTTACTCATCATTTATGAACTTCTTACTATGTTCCTGATAGCACAGTATCAGGTATTTGGGACCCATAGATAAAATTAGACAAAATTCCTACCAAAGAACCTACAGTCTAGCAAAATTACATATGAGAAGCACTAAAATACTCATGGTTCCCTGGGAGACAGAGGTGAAAGAATTCAATTTTATCTAAATAGGGACCTATATGGGGCTTGGAGGGTCTTGGTAGGGGAAGGTGAAAGATGGGAGATGGTGGCACTTGATCATGAAGCAGAAGGTGATTACAGACCATGACTTCAAGCTTGGTTGTAAAGTGTCTGCCATGGCCCTGGTGGCTGAGGGTAGGCACCATCTGGACACTGTACATAGGACCTCTGTGTGTAAATTCACTGAGAAATATGAATGGATAACTACAGAAAATGGTATTGGAATAGTGGGAATCAGCCATTTTGGCACAGGAAGTTCTGGCAGATGTTGTTTACAGCAGTCTGCCTGAAATTGGGACAAAATTGAAAAAAACAGAGTTTGGTGCTTTGGAAAGTGTGAAAGCTGCCAGTGAACTTCATTCTCCTCTATCAGAAGTAATTGAAATTAATGAGGCACTTGAAGAAAATCCAGGGCTTGTAAACAAATCTGATTATAAGGATGGTTGGTTGATAAAGATGACCTGATGAATGAAGAAGCATATGAGAAATATGTAAAATTTATTGAAATGAAAATGGTACCCCGAATAAAAAAGTGTGGAATAACTTCAGCACAGTTGTCTTAAATTAGTGGTGGACAGAAGACTTAAAAAGAAACTACTCAAAGCTGTAACTGGAAGAAGATGCCACTTAACTTGCCAATAACTAAAGATAAACACAATATATATCTTTTTTACAATTCCTTATGATTTTTAGAGTAGGCTTTAGATTTTGGTATCAGAATTCATGAAACTATCTGTGCTAAAAACTACTTTAAAAAAGTTTGTACATCAAGGATAATTTTGTCATAAATCTTATATAATATTGTAACTTGCTTACATTCACTCATGGATTTGGATCAATATACTTACTGATCTTCCCACTGGAAAAAACTGGGAGTAGAGGAAAGTATTTGTTGTACAGTGTCAAAAGAACAATACTGTCTTAATTTTATAATATACAACACTTGCTGGTGTTATTTTTATACAGTGAAATAACAGATATGCAGAAAGAAATATTCAACTTCAAATAAATTTTTTGAAAAAAAAAAATTATTCAGAAAGAACAGAGGGTTCCCTGGAAATTCCAACCTCTCAGATATCTAAAGAGATGGGCAGGAAAAGAAACAGGCTCAGTGAGAACTGCAGCAAATTAAAGGGTTCATTCCCCATCTATTAGCAGTTGGCTACTATTAAATTCTAAGATGGAGGGCTGGGGAGATAGCTCAGTTGGTAGAGTGCTTGTCTTGCAAGCACAAGGCCCTGGGTTTGATCCCCAGCAAAAAAAAAAAAAAAAAAAACTAAGATGGGCTCACCACTACCTGATCTGTCAATTTAAAAAATAATTCTGGTTTTCTATGTGAAATCTCTTAGTTTTTAGTTAATGTAGGGGGGGTTTAAAGTCTAGGCTTTGCATGCAGGTCAACTCTTTGTCATCTCTGATTAAGGGTAACGGGATAGCAGGATAATCTGTGAAGAAGACAATTTAGTTAATAAATATAAGGAAATTTATTTACACAGAAAAGGAATGAAGGCATGATGGAACTGGAAGAGAATTCAACAGTGGGGGTTGAACTGGGGAAGGAAGGGCAAACAAATCCTTACAATCGAAGACCACTAAAACTTACATGACTCAGTAACATATGGGATTAGAATGATCTCAATATAAATATCTAAATGCTTCTCTAAAAATCTCTGTTCATTTTTCTGTATTAAAATAATAATAATGCTGATACTAGTGATACAGTGCATTAGGTTTGACTGACAACTGACACAAAGATGGAAATAATGACACATCAAAAGCACTATTGTTTAGCTTTAACTACAGAACATATGCCAGTTAAATGCGTAATTGTGGGGGAAAATGTAAATATACATGAAAAATGTTGTTGACATGTTTTAGCTAAAAGATAAACTGTAATTAAGACTTTAAGGGTTGTATCCCATTTGTGTACAATGAATCAAAATGCATTCTGCTATTATGTATAACTAAATAAAACAAACAATTAAAAAAAAAAAGAATTTAAGGGGCTGGGGGTGTAGCTTAGTGGCAGAGCACTTGCCTGGCATGTGTGAAGCACTGAGTTCAGTTCTCAGCACTACATAAACATAAATAAAATAAAGGTCTGTTGGCAACTAAAAAAAAAGTTTTTTTTAAATGTTTTGGTTCTTGGAGGATGAACTTCCTTTAAGCATGAAAGCACTGTCTTTCATTGATTTGTTTTTTAAAAGATACTATATAAATGCAGGAAGTAACTTTAATTAAAATTTATAAAATAGTTCCTTTTATACAGAATGCATTACTGAAAGTATATATATAATTGTACTTCTTTATCCTTCAACAAAATGAATCTTTATACTTATTACATAGCAAATGGATACAATCAGTTAACTTAAATACAAAATTATTTTATACTTCTCTTACTGTTCTTCTTTAGATTACATATTCATTTGTGGTCATTTCCCTAAATAATTATATTTTATTTTAGCCTACTTACCTATTGTTGTTCTATTTTTTCCAACTAGCCAGCAGTGGTAACTGAATAGTGAGAGAACACTGATCAGGAACATTGCAGCCACAAAGAAAAGAAAAAGTACGTGGAATTTTGCACGTGTATCTGTCAGTTCATTCTGAGGAAAGAAAAAAGAAAAGTTAAGTTTGAGGATACTGAATCTCTAAAATGTAAAGTATAATTTAGTTCTGCCTACAGATTGCTGAGTGTACCAAAAAGTCAGATATGAAGGATAATTAAACAGATAATATATGCCAAAACAATCATTGCAAAAGCAAAGAGCTGGTATTATCAAAGCAGGTTGCTTAAATATGTGGCCAGAGTCATTTAAAAACTCCTCTTAAGAAGATATTTTAGCAATACTTTCTGCAATAAAATGAAAAGATGGACTCTTCTACAGAACAATTTTCTTTTATACTTTATGTATACATTTAACTTTTCTCAACAAGTATTTACTTGTATTTTTATACCAAAATATTTGTCATTTTAATTATATATACTATAACCAGAAATTAACTTTATATTTAAGTTTTATTTTTGTGCTTCTGAAATCTGTTTTTTTGGAACACCACTTTAAAGGTGCCCATGCCCTTAGCTGCTCTGATTCCTACCTTTATAGGAGACTGGAAATTTTCAGAAATAAATTTACTACAAGGTATTAATGATTGAAAACAGCTTCTATGTTATTCCTTCTTACAGTTACAAGAATTTGGAGGTGGGGGAGTACCAGGGGTTGAACCCAGGGGGTGCTCTTTATATTTTTTTTGAGACAGGGTCTCACTAAGTTACATAAGGCCTCACTAAGTTGCTGAGGCTGGCTTTGAACTTGCAATCCTGCCTCAGCCTCCAGAGCCACTGCGATTATAGGCCTGCGCCACTGTACTCAGTTCTCAGCTACATGTATTTATTCTATTAATAGAAGGCGGAGACCTTTAAATGCTATTAATTCTTAAAATGAAACTATAGGCAAAACACCTTCTCCATCAGAACAACAGGCTCCTCTTCTGATTTGAAGTAACATGGAAAAAAAAAAAGTTATTTGCATTATTCTTTTTCGTAAGTCTTTTTTTTTTTAATGTGTGCTGGGTTCTCCCGGGTGTTATATACTCTGTCACTGAGCTATATCCCCTGTCCTGCATTATTGTGACATTTCTTTTTCTTTTTTCTCCCAGAGTAATCGTTGTATCTTTTAAACATATTCAGTGATTCTTCTACCTCATCATGTCATGAAGCAAATTTTTATTATATACATTCACAGTAAGTGTCATAAAAGAGATCATGAGGATGTCATGGCAACAATGTGTTTTACCTTTGGACAATTGTCTGTAGATTTCCTGCGGCAAAGCTTGTGTAAATAGAGACAATGTATTAAGAAACCAATTTTTATACAAAATTATCCTGAACACTAGGTTTTATAAATCCTGTAGGTTTTTTTAAAGGGATACTAAGATGTTGTTCTCTAGTGGTCACCACAACATTTTCTCAAAAAACACAAAAGAGAAAATATCAAGAACATTTAGCTCTTTAAGAACATTTCAGGCACCCTTTAGATATGTACTTTTCCACTCAGTTTTTTAAAATAACAGACATTTGCCTAGAGAGAATAAACTATTTTAGAAAATATGTATTTCTTTAAACCTCTGATTAACAAAAACTAGATGGACTTCTTACCGCCTTTGGTGCTACTACCTTGCTGTGGCTGTGTTGACCCTTGTCCCTCTCTCATCTGGTCTCAGCTCAGTAATCAGAGTGAATCTTTTATAAGTCAGATCATATCACTCCTTCCCATTTTACCAGGGTAAAAGCTACAATCCTTCTAACACTTTCCAAGACCTTTTTCCCCTTGACCCACTCCTGGGCTTCCCCTTCCTTGCTTATTCTGCTCCAGCTACATACAATAAATAGTCTCCTTGCTGTTGCTCAAACATCCCTCAAATTTGAGGAAACCTTGAATTCCTTCAACCTGAAATGCCCTTCTCTCTGGAATTTACTAATTCCCTTCAAGTCTTTGATCAAATTCTATCTTCTTAAAAAAAAAATTCTACCTTTTTAGTGAAATCCACCCTAAGTCTCTTTAAAAAGATGTAATTTCCCTATCAAGCCTGCTCCACGAAATCAACAGATTCCTTACCCTGATCTACTTTTATTAGGCTTCCCTCTTGTTAAAAAAGTAAGCTCTACAAAGACATGATTCTTACATATCTCAAGTTCTCAGAAAACTAGAATACTAAATAAATATTTGCTTATTGAAGAAAAAGGTAGATTTAAGTTTACTAATTTTTTCATGACAAACGTTAAAAAGTTAGTCTTAAATATTATTACATTTAAACACTACTGAATTTTCTCACAGAGAAATATGAAGTTATGCAATTTTGACTTTATCTGGCACTGAATTCTTTTTTTAATATAATTTTTTAAAATAAATTTTTTAGTTGTAGGTAGTCACAATACCTTTATTTTATTTTTATGTGGTGCTGAGGATAGAACCCAGGGCCTGATACATGCTAGGTGAGCACGCTACCACTGAACCACAACCTCAGTCCTGAATCCTCTTTAAAGAGGGACACCGAGTATGGTTAATGGGTTGTAAACTGAACAAACATGTCCAGGAAAGTAGGACAAAGGAGGGCAAAATCTCCTTAAATCTGCAAAATCTGGTATTTTATAAGTGCCAGCACCCTCTGGTTTGTTTGCTGTAAGAGGATCAAGTGCTGGGGAACTCAATAGTTCTACCACTGAACTATATCCTCAGTCTAACTCCCTGGTTTTAAATGCCAAAACTTTAAAAATCTAATGAGGTTTAAACAAAAATTCTTCTAAATTTTATTAACTAATTCCTGGAAACTTAACTGTGCTCCATGACCCAGGGTTTTAATTATGTTGACTATAAGTAGCAAGCAGACAGTGGATGCTGGGACGGACAGATCCAAGTTCCAATTCTGGCTTCTAATACTATTAAATAAGTGACCTTGGGTAGTTACCTAACTTTTCCAATCTCAGTTAATAACTCTGAAAACCATAGTAATAATAGATACTTTGTATTATCCACATTTTCTTATTTTCTGTATTCCTAATGTGCTGGTTTATTAGAGCTTTGCTGACCTGGGGAGAGACCACCTTTCTTTTCATATGCAAACTAATACAGAGCCTAAATTCCTAACTACCTCCTTTACCTGGCTCTTACACCCTAGGGGGCAATACTTCTCTGTCTCGTTTATCTCAGGGTGTGGTACAAGTCAACTAGAGACAGCCTGTTGAGATTATTCAAACTAGCCACCCTGAATCTGTTTACCCTGGCATTCCCAGAGAAACCACAATACAGGCTCTGACCCTTTCTTTCTTTATGCCTCCTGAATAGTCAGACCCTGAGATGCTTTCCATCAAGGTGTGCCCTCTTTTGAGGACTATGAGTAAGTATCTTTGCAATAGCAATAGGTTCCTGATTTGTGGGCCTTAAATACCTAAATAATTAAAAAAACAAAACTAAAAAATCCCCACATTTTAAAACATCTTCAGAGGGTTTTTAGAAAGAACAAATGTGAAAGATCTTTTAAACACAATAACTTCTCCTTCAAATATCAAAGATTTAAATGTAAAAGTGAAAACAATAAAAACACCAGAAGAAAACAGGTGAATTTTTGCATAAACTTGCAGTAAACAGGCACCGATCAAATCAAAAAAGGGCCACTTTTTTTAAAGTCGAAATTTAATTTTGCCTAAAACAAAACAGCAAAATGTGGAAAAATATTTTTGACCTGGGGCAGAAAAAGGATTAATACCTTCAGGCATGCCTCACATATTCTCAATATGAGTTCTTTGTGATACACTGCATATCTTCTCCCAGACTATAGCTTGCATTTTACCAGTACTGGAAAGTGAACCCATGGGTGCTCTACCACTAAGCTCCATCCCCACCCCATCCTCCTTTTTTTGAGACAGGATCTCACTAAGTTGCTCAGGCTGGTCTTGAACGTGGGATCCTCCTGCCTCAGCCTCCTAAGTGGCTGGGACTACAGTTATGAGCTACTGCATCTGGCTTTAAGAGTTGCTTTTTAATAAAAATTTAAAAATAATTATTATTCTTTTTTATTTTTTAGATGTTGATAGATCTTTATTTTATTCATTTATTAATATGTGGAGCTGAGACTTGAACCCAGTGCCTCACACATGCTAGACAAGCACTCTACCACAGAGCCACAACCCCAGCCCTAAAAATAATAATTTTTTTTTTTTTTTAAAAGAGACTGAGTCTTGCTATGTTGCCCAGAATGGTCTGAAACTCCTGGACTCAAGCAAACCTCCTGACTTAGTCTCCTGAGTAGCTAAGACCAAAGGCATACAACTGTGGTGCCTGACTCTAAGAAATTCTTAATTCTAATGAAGTTCAATTTATAGATCTTTTCTTTTATGGTTAGTGGTTCCTATTTTCTATTTAAGAAATGCTCATCCACACCAAGATCAATAATAAAGATTGATATCTTTAATATAAGAAATTATTTGCTATGTTAAAATTTAAACCTATCAAAAAAGTGGGCAAAGAAAAAAAATGGAATTTCACACAAAAGACATGCTAAACATATGATATGCAAAATAAAAGGAGGTTTTATATTTTTTCATATATTAGCAGGTACTACAATGAATAAAGGGAGAGAATAGAGTTGGGGCTGGGGCTCAGTGGTAACGTGCTCACCTAGCACGCTTGAGGGCCTGGGTTGAATCCCCAGCACCACATAAAAATAAAATAAAGGTATTGTGTTCACCTACAACTAAAAAATATGTATTTAAAAAAAAAAAAAGGGAGAGAATAAAGACAGAATTATGAGACTGACATGGTTGAAGAGAAGGAATGATCTAAGGCACAATGAATTGGAAAAAACAAATTCAAAGACATTTATTGAATGCTCATCATATATTTATACTAATTTAATCTTCCCATCAATCATATGAGATAAGTGTTACTCAAAATTTTAATGATGATTATCTCGACTGGCTATTCCTTCATTCATTGAATATTTACTGAAGAGACAAAAACCTTTTTTTTTGGTACCAGGGATTGAACCCAGGGGTACTTAACCACTGAGCCACATCCCCAGTTCCCCTGCCCACTACCCTTTTTTTTTTTTTTTTTTTTTTTTTTAATTTATGTTTTTTAAATTTTTGAGACAGGGTCTCTAAGTTGCTTAGGGCCATACTAAATTTCTGAGGCTGGCTTTGAACTTTCTATGCTCCTGCCTCAGCTTCCTATGACCCTGGGATTAGGATTACAGGTATGCACCACAGTGCCCAGCAAGGCAAAAATTCTTGCTTTCATGGAGCTTAGATTAATAAGAGGTAGTTGTATTTAAACTAAGTCTGTTTCTTTTTCTAATACACCACATTGATTTTAGACCTAAGTTTTGCAATGAAATAACAAAAATTCAAAGATGACATTAATTTTCCTACCCTGGGCAAATGATAGATACATAAATATAGATTTTGTTCCCATTATATCAGATGAACGTAGGAAGAACAATGTAAAGAAAAGAACATGACACTGATTTGAGACATGCTGGTTTTTATGATGCCTTCATCATGTCAATGTTTAAAAAAATAGCAACTGGGGACTGGGGACTGGGATTCAGTAGTGTCAGTGCTAGGGCTGAGGCATGCCTGTGAATGCCACAGATGTATATATGACCACCAGAAACAAATTAGGGATAACCAAGACTGTAGAGCCAAGGACTGAACCTACATTTATAGGGGCTGAGAGAAAAGTGATAAATAATAGCAAGAAATTTAAGAGTGTTTAAATGAAGGGAAAGTTTTAATTGTATTTAAAAATTATTTCTAAATTTTAATAAAATAGTACATAAACAAAAAAAATCAAATAATGCTAAAAAGCTACCACTGGAAAAAAAACAGTTTTCTACAGCACCTCCATCAGGTAGTAACTTTTCATGTTTTTGGCACTTCCCCCCCTAAAGTACATAATTAAATACTTAAAAATATTTAAACTTTATTATTTATTTCAATTAGATTACTATCAGCACATGGTATGCAAAATTCAATGGAAAACTGTAAAAAAAGCATGTCTCACTTAAGAGGCAACTACCATTAGCAATTTTTTAATGCTTTCCTTCAGAAGACAATATATGCTTAAATTCATTTTCCTATAGAAATAGGAGTATTTATGTGTTCTTTTGGGTCTTTTTTCTTCCAGATAATAATATATCTCAAAGATCACATCATTTGTCATAAAGCACTTCCTTATTCTTTCTTAAGCTATATTGCATTCCTTTGTATAGATCCATCATAGCATAGAGTCCCCTGTTGATAAAACATTGTTTTCAACCATCTGCCATTTTAAAAAATACTGGAAACTTTACCAGATAGGAAGCTTGTTAGCAGTTGCCTGTGGCTAAGGATATCACTTTCATTGTAAAACTGTAATAAGTCTTATGAACTCAAAGAAAGGCAATCATTTCCTTAAACTTGATATGCCATTGTTAGAGTGTAGTTAATTACAATTCGGATTACTCACGCTACATGGCATAATACCTTTACTTATGAATAAATGTGTATATAAAGGTAAATTGTAGCCCTGCCCTCTACACCATTAAAAATTCTAGCTTGTAAAATTAATTGTATCTACTTATAATAAAGAACAAAGTAATTCTTCAGAAACCCAACACCTTAAAAAATCTTTAATATGTGTTTTAGGATAGAAAAAAGACTTACCGTCCAAAATTTTATAAAGTACTCTAAAACTGATGTAGCCACGAAAAGGCAATATAATAGGGAATACAATAAAAACAGCATGAAGAATTTGTAATTAGAAAATCCCACACAGTTATTCACCCTAGAAGAATAAAGAAAGTCACACTATAAAGATAAGAAAATACAAATTCGTAGAAATAGAAAGATTCTAGAATGGAGGTTGTGAGAGGGAGGAGGGAGAAAGAAATGGGGAATTGTTTAAATGAGAGGAGTTGCAGTTCTGTAAGATGTAAACATATTGGAGACTGTACAACAAGGTAAACACTACTGAAATATATACTTACATATACATATTACTTTCTCACTTGTGTACAAGAACTAAATTCTTTCAAATGGTCAAGATGATAAATTTTACATTATCTGTTTTACCATAATAAAAAAGAACCCAGATAATTGATAACACTTAAATTATTATTACTTGGAAATAGCCATTTGTGAAGCAGCAAGCAATGTCTTAACTATGGATATGTGTTTTTAATAAATTCTATAAGGAATTTGGAATTTTAATGTTAATTCTTTTTCTTTTTTTTTTTTTTTTTGGGTGCTGGGGATCGAACCCAGGGCCTTGAGCTTACAAGGCAAGCACTCTACCAACTGAGCTATCTCCCCAGCCCCTAATGTTAATTCTTAACACATCAATATCTGTGGGTTAATAACATCACAAATATTTTTAAAATTTTTTTTAGATGTTGACGGACTTTTATGCTATTCATTTATTTATATGTGGTGCTGAGAATTGAATCGTGCCTCCCAAGTGGTAGGCAAATGCTCTACCACTAAGCTACAACCCCAGCCCCTAGAAAATATTTAAAAAAAAATTTTTTTTAGTTGTATATGGACACTATGCCTTTATTTAATTAATTTATTTATATGCAGTGCTGACGATCAAACCCAGTGCCTCACACGTGGCCAGACAAGTGCTCTACCACTAAGCCACAACCCCAGCACTCTAGAAAATAATTTTAAAGGAAAACATTTACTATAAATATGTCCTTATGCATATAAGCACATATATAAGTAGATCAATCATAATATCTGTAATTAAATTAACCTTAAAAATATACAATACTGGGGTTGGGAGTGTAGTTAAGCAGTAGAACATGTTTGGTATACATGTGGCCCTGGGTTTAATCCCCAGCACCAAAAAAAAAAAAAAAAAAGGAATATTGAAATAAATCATTCTAAATTCTCTCCTTCCCACCTCTCCACCCTCTTATGCCATTTCTTCTGTTTTTTATACGTACCAAGGACAGTGATGATCCATCTTAAGAATACATCTAAGAAACAAATAAGCATAAGAAAATCCATGCAGAAAAATTCCCTATTTTGTCATAATTTTATTTTATCTGACTTAAAAATTTCCCTTTAAAACTATATCTTAGAGAACCAACCAAGAAACATTAGGGCAGAGATAATTTCTGGTATGGCTACAAGTACTTCCATAGTAAGAGGTCATAATTTTTTTTTTTACACTGGGAAGTAAGCTGAAAATATTCAGTTATACTATATCATATTAAATGACATTTTAATATTCAGATCTGGGGATAATACTTCATATATTAGAAAAACTCAGCTTGAAAATAAGTTGAAGAAGGTAAAATGCAAACATTGATCCCTTTGTTATTTTAAACATCTGCAGATCATAAAAATAAAACTTTAGAAGCAAATATATGAAAACATTAACAGTGATGGGCTTAGACATAGTTATTTCTCCCGTTTCATAAAAATTCACCCCATTGATAAACCACTATTTTTTTAATCTAAAGAAAACCAAAATGAAACCTGAAATTTGCCCTCCTATTGGGATACATATTTTGTTTGTATAAACTATAGAGAATCTCAAATAATACAACCAATGAGTAACCTAATACCTAGAAAGTTAAGTAGTTTGCCTAATTAAAGGTAAGGATTAGTTGTGATTCCCAAACTAATAATCTTTCTTTTTTTTTAACATACTACATTCTCAGTTGTGTACAAGAACTAAATTTTTTGAAATTTTTCTGGTTAAGATATTACAAATGATAACTGAAAATAACTGTGAAGTTATTTTGGTTTTTTTTTTTAGGATTTTAATATCAACATCAATTAAAAAAAAAACACGAGAAAATCATCAGAATAATCTTTCTAATCCAGGAAATAATGTTTCTTTCTCAAGGGGGTTATTATTACTTGTTCATCAATATTACCTTAAGCACAAGCATAGAAAGCACACTTAAGAACATCCTATAAACTAGTTATGAAGCTTATCAAAGATTACTTCTAGGTATATTCTAGCTTACATAAATATTTTTGTTAGTTCTTTATGCATAGAAAATAAAGGGAGAGGATGAAATACTTTGATTAAGTATAAAATATGAAAAATGTTCCTTCCCTCTCCCTTCTGTCACCAATATTCAGTGCTAGGTTTAAATGAAAGCAAATAAGGAACACTTACCTGTCGCATCCTGAGCAGTGATGTGCCCGATCAGGCTTAATCAATTGACATTTTTCACAATATCTGATAGCTATATGGAAGAACAGGAAGATGCAGAAGGAGGCACAAACTTAGCTAATTTGAGCACAATCCTTAACATTTTAAAATAAACAACTTTGGGAAATTGACAACTAATAATCTTAACCTAAAACAAAAATGGACTGGAGACTTCTCAAATGAAAATGTCAGGAGAGAAATGAACCCCAGAACTGTACTGTCCCAGCAGTTTTTTCAAATTAAAGGAAGTAAAAACAAATTAAGTTAAGCACAGAGGTGAGCAGAGCAACTAGTACAGAACTCAGATTTACTAAGTGCTTAATCTAGTGTTTTTTTCTATTATACCACAAGGTCTATAGTAAAATATCAAAATTTATACTTTATGGCATTCTACAGAACTTGGTTTTAAAATTCTGAAATATATTTAGTTTAAAAAAAATACATTTTTTTCTTCCATTCCTAATTCTCCAAATAGAGAATACATTTTTAAGAAAAAGAAAGAAGTGTTTCCCACAAAATTCTACTATATTCTACTACTGCTCAATTCATACATTTATTCCTTCAAGATACTGAGCACCTACTAAGCGCCAGATATTGTTCTAGGCAAAAATCTCTGCCTTCCACCGTAAACATACATTGGAGAAAAGATAGCCTCTTCAACAAATGGTGCTGAGAAAACTGGAAATCCATATGTAGTAGACTGAAATTGAACCCCTATTTCACCCTGCACAAAACTCAATTCAGAGTAGATCAAGGACCTGGGCATTAGACCAGAGACCCTGCGCCCACTAGAAGAAAAAATAGTCCCAACTCGCCATCATGTTGGCTTGGGCAATGATGTCCTAAATAAGACTCCTAAAGCACAAGAAGTAAAATCAAGAATCAACAAATGGGATGGTATCAAACCAAAGAGTTTCTTCTCCGCAAAGGAAACAATCAAGAATCTGAACAGGGAGACTACAAAATGGGAGAAAATCTTTGCCACTTGCACCTCAGATAGAGCATTAATCTCCAAGACATATAAAGAACTCAAACAACTTAGCACCAAAAAAACAAATAACCCAGTCAATAAATGGGCGAAGGAACCGAATAGGCACTTCACAGAAGAAGAAATACGAATGGTCAACAAATATATGAAAAAATGCTCAATATTTCTAGCAATTAGCAAAATGCAAATCAAAACTACACTGAGATTTCCATCTCACCCCAGTCAGAATGGCAATCATTAAGAATACAAGCAACAATAAATGTTAGCGAGGATGTGGGGAAAAAGGTACACTTAAAGAATGTGGTGGGACTGCAAACTGGAACAACCCCTATGAAAAGCAGTATGGAAATTGCTCAGAAAACTTGGAATGGAACCATCATTTGACCCAGCTATCCCACTCCTTGGCCTATACTCAAAGGACTTAAAATCTGCATACTATAGTGATGCAGCCATATCAATGTTTATAGCTGCTCAATTCACAATAATTAAGCTACGGAACCAAACTAGGTGCCCTTCAACAGATGAATAAAGAAAGAAACTGTGGTATATATACACAATGGCATATATATGGCATATATGTGGTATATATACTCAGCCTTAAAGAATGAAATTATGGCATTGCCAGTAAATGGATGGAACTGGAGAATATTATGCTAAGCAAAACAAGCCAATCCCAAAGAAACAGGCCAAATGGATGTTAATTCACAAGTGGCTGGGGTAGGGGGGAATAGAGGTATTTTGGACTAGAGAGAGGGAAATGAAGGGAAAAAAGGGGGTATGGGGGTAGGAATGATAGTAAAATGAATAGGACATTATTACCCTATGTGCATATATGATTATATGAACTGTGTAACTCTACATCGTGTACAACCAGATGAATGAGAAATTATACTTCATTTATGTATGATGTGTCAAAATGCATTCTACTGTCATGTATAACTAATTAGAACAAAAAAATACACATGTATGGATAAAAAAAGAAATATAATTGGATTTGGGTAAGGATAAAGAGTATTCTTTTATTCATTCAATGAATATTTAGAGAATTTACATGTGATAAACATCACTAGATGGCTGGAAAAAACGGTAAACAAGTCAGATTTGCTTCCTACCCCTATGATTCTAGGTTTTAAATGGGATGAACTTGGTTTTTCATGAGTTTGAAGGCTTGGATAACAGGTCTTTCAAGAGCAATGCAGTAGAAAGATGGAAATACAACAATGGAACTCTAGTGCAATGAGCTATAGATACTGAATTGAAAGGCACATGCCAAAGTGAATGATGAAGTCTAGATAATAGTTACTGGATGCTCTGGGACATAAGTTTGCAGTTCTCCACCTGCCCCCTGAAATAACAGAAAGAATGCGGCAGTCAAAAGTGTAGCTAGATCACAGGTTATTCTTTTTTTTTTTTTTTTTGGTGCTGGGGATCGAACCCAGGGCCTTGTGCTTGTAAGGCAAGCACTCTACCAACTGAGCTATCTCCCCAGCCCCTCAGGGTATTCTTTAACATGTAATCCTTGTGTGCAGCTGTAACTCAACCCCTCTGCCTGGCACAAAAGTCAAGGTTTGGAATGTTAGTGCTAGTATAATAAGATGCATGCATTTGTTCTAATTTAAGTTAAGAAGAAAACTATTAAATTACATTAAATGATCACAATACTGTAGTGTCAAAACTCCATGGTTAAAAATGATAGCTCACGGGATAGTACAGAATGGGAATAGTGAAGAATGGGAACAAGGCAACCTTGTGAAGTTGAAAAACAGAACACAAAAACTGGGAAGAAGGGTTTACAACTCATTTTCTGAATGGATAATAGATGACCATATGGCTTGAAAAAGTACAAAGAGAAATTCAGTGCAAAGTCTCCTATCCCTGTACTTTACCCCAATACTCCCCTGTATGAAAGCAACACCAATAATTTTACTAATCTCTGGTATCTGGAAGGCCCATTTCCTTCAATATGCATTAAGTCTATAATAAGAAAAAGAGGTTCCTTCAGAGTCTCGAATTTTAGGCAGTAAAAATGTATAAAATAGTATTCAAGAGAGTGGACTCCACCTGAAGTCAGAAGAGAGGATATAAACTCCACTCAGGGACTTTGGCTACCTCATTGTGCCTCATTTCTTCATCTCTAAAATGGGCACAAGTATGACACCTCTCTCAGAGTTGTTAAAGTGCTTAGCAACATTCTAGTATAATAATGGGTATCATCTGGACAAGAGGAAAGCCATTATAATTAATAAATAAAAAGTAGTAAGGTTTTAAAAGCAAAGTTTTCATGTTGATGGCTCTTTTAGTTTGATGTGCTTTTAGAAGTACATGTACTATTCTGAAAATAGATGATGATGTTATGAGCAGGATTTTCTGAAAACTACACTTACCCAAATTTGCCTATGATCTCAGGGACTCATAAATTCTCTGGACTCATGAACTTTGGGTTAAAAATACCTTAAAGAATTATAACTGCTAATAATTATTGTAAACCAGATTTTTTCAGAAATAATTGTAAAGAAGGGTTATTTTAAGTTAATTTACTAAAAGATTTACTGAAAATAAAATTTGCTGAAAACTTATTACACACCAAGGTATATACTAGGTGTTTTACATATGTTATCTCATTTTATAGTTGACTAACTCTGAGATGTAGACATTACTATTCTCATTTAAAAGTGATAAAACTAAGGCTTAGGAAGTTTAAGTGACTTATACTGCACTAGAAAGGAAAAAGCTAGAATTTGATGCAGTCCATCTTTATTATTATTAATTATTTGTTTTGGTACTGGGGCTTGAAGCCAGGGCTGCTTTACCACTGGGCTATATCTCACATCTTTTAATTTTGAGACAGTCTTGCTAATTTGCTGAGGATGGCCTCAAACATGCAATCATCCTACTTCAGGCTCCTGAGTTGCTGGGATTACAGGCATGATCCACTATGCTTGGCTTCAACTTTTTATTCCATGCCATAATATATTAGTTATGTAAAATGGACAGTATTAAGTGCATTTTTAAAAGTCAATAAAAAATTCCTTCCTAACGTTTTGCAGACACTTTAAACTTCCTTGAGCCACAGTTTGTCATAGCTACACAAAAGTAAAGATCCTTCTAGTTCTCCTTGGAGTAGAGAAGCTCAGTGAGTTCTGGAGTTAGAACACCTGGATTTAAACCCCTGGATTTTTTTTTTTCATAGGTAGTCTATATGATTATTATAGTTTGGATATGAGCTTTCCTCTCAAAACTCCTGTGTTAATGCAGAAATGTTGGAAGATTAAATTATTCCTCCTCAGAGGACTGAACCTCTGAAACTGTGAGCCAACAATAAACTTTTCCTCCTCTACTTGTTCTTGTTGGTTATTTTGGTCACAGCAACAAAAAGCTGACTAGCACAATGACCTTGAACAAGTTACTTCATCTCTCTGTCATGTATGAATTCAGTTTGACAAGATTGCAGTCATTCTGAGTTGTAACTACCATGACTGACTCAGAGCAATACTAGTTGGTTTTTCCTGCAAAGTTTCCAAAACCATTAGTGATGTGTAGAGCTTTACAACTGGTTCAGGTACCCGGAATGTACCTGACTAGACATTAGAATAAGATAAACCTTGTACTTTCCAGCTTGGATGAAGTCACGTTGGCACAAAACAATATACACACCCCTCATTCTTAACCCAAACTGCAGGGATCCACTTGGTATTGCTACCCAGGACCATGCTTCTTTCAGTTACATTCTCCAATAAATTGCACTTGTGCAATCCTGGATCTGCCTCTTTTACTCAATCTTGCAACACCTCGGAGACAGTACTCATTTAGTGGGAATGGGTTATGCAGGAACAGTGTCTTAGTTTCTGCAACTGCAAAAGGGGACTCTGGTATGTACCTTATAGGGCTACTGTGAAGTTCATATGTGTAAAGCACTTAGTAACTGTCAAGCTTTTAATATTATCTAGTATTTGAATCAATTGATGAAGTACATAATACAATTTTTTAAAACTTCCTGTATTTAAATGATCAGCTTGGCTACTCATAGACTCCTCTCTATCATGAGACTAAAATCTTAGAAAAGGACACTGCTGTTATAGTCATATATCTCAATGGAGGCAGGAGTGCAGAGGAAACACCAAATGTTGTGAAGCCAGATCAACCTAAGCTCATAGCTTGGTTTCAGAATACCAGTTTTATAACCTTGAACAAGTTTCTTCCCCTTCATATCTTTTACTTCTCCCCATTTTTAACACATTCTCTCTCTTTTTTCTTTTATTACTCAGTGATGACACACAACAGTCAAATTCAAACCAGAATTTCCAAATGACAGTTTACTAGGAATAACAACAGAAATTTTTAGCTGTGAAGGTTGAGCCTAGGGGAAAAAAAATAGAGGAAAGATATTTTACATTAAAGTGAACACCTTAAAAATTATATTGATATATTTATATATTCATCTATATCTGAAATATCTAAGAAGATACAGACCAACAGGAAATCTTATTCCAGCAGATATTATTTATGGTAATCACTGTATATCCATATAACAGTCAAATCATAAAACATATCCTATCAAAAATAAACACATTTGAAAAGTCCTTTGGAAAGGAAAGTACAAGACTGTTTTTCTTACTTCTTGAAGCTGTTGTGGTATAGATAGGCAAGTCTCGTGCTGCTCTTCTCAAAATTTGTTGTTGTCTTTCATGGCTGAATTCCTTTTCATAACGTTCTTTGTCAGAATTGGACAAACAGAACTATAAAAAGAGAAACAATTACTAAATTAAAAAAAATCCTAAGACATTAACTATCATACTCAGGAAAATTATCTAGAATAGAAAGGAAAAAAAACCATTGATATTTTGTTTCAAGACAAAACTTACCTTCAAACTTACTTTCAAGTACTTTTTAATAAAAACTACATAGGTTAAGAAATATTTGTCCTTATTAATAATAGCAAAGAAAATGAACATACTTTTTTGCATCTTTGCTTTTTACAGATAAAAATTAATTTCCTTCAACAAAAAGGCTTAATATACACTTTTTTATTAGTAAAAACTTTGCTCTTTAAAAATTACTATCAAGAAATTCTAAATTTTTGGAAGAATATCCAAAGATTGCTTTGGGTAATAACTGAGATCACCATGGGGTACTACTAATTTCTGGCTGAAAGTCTCAATGAAATAAACAAGTCATTAATTTACTATTTTTAGTCTTTAAGAAGCTAAGGAATAATGCTACTTTCTCTGGAACTGTCAAAAAGCAAGCATTGAGATTCCTTTCCTTTATTGAGTTATTTCTGGTATTCCTTTCCTAGTGTTTTATTCCCATGATGTGGCCAGTCTTTGGTTCATTTCTTTTAATAACATTTTCCTTGCCATGTACTTATTTAGTTGTTGTTCTCTTCATATGTCACCCTAGCATTTTAAGGACCACCTCCCTTTTATGTCTTGATTTAATGTAACCAAGGAACTTTCAATTTCTATCGTCTATTTCAAATTTATTTTTTGCTTGAGACTTGCTCTTAATCATGTTTTATATTTTAATAGTGCTATTCCTCAAGTTGTATTAATTTGTAGGATTTTACTTCAAAAAGCCTAAGAAATCATAACTGGAATTTTACGTTTGCTTATCTGGTCTACTCACTAACTCAAATACAAAAACTTTCCCTACTAGCTGGGCATGGTGGTACACACTTGTAATTCCAGAGGCTTAGGAAGCTGAGACAAGAGGATTACAAATTCAAGGCCAGTTTTAGCAACTATGTGAGACCCTGTCTCAAAATAAAAAGGTCTGCAGACTGCTCAGTGCTAAAGCATCCCTGAGTTCAATCCCCAGTACCAAAAAAAAAAAAAAAAATCAAACCAAACAAAAAAACCTTCCCTTACTCTTGATGCCCCATCAGTGCTAATAGTTGTTAGTTTAACGATGCTGACTGTTCTGTTACAAATAAAGCAACAGCTTGTTATAGTATCGTTCTAGGTTGGGAAAGTTATGATTCAAGAGGGTCAGGGAATTCTCAAAGATTACAGAATTATTGGTATATATGACATTAAAATACAGGTTTCTGCGTTCTATTCTAGTATATTTTCCTCTATTTTGCTAACATAAATGTTCTTACTTTTTACAGATTGTTACCAAACCTAAATTAACAGTATATTTTATGAAGTAGAAGAGTCTATTTAGATTACCTAGCTTGGCTTTCAAAATTAAATGAACAGGACAGAAAGCAGTCAGCAAAGATTTACTGGACCCCAAAGACTTTGGAGACCACTTATCTAACCACCTACCACAAGGCAAGGATCTTCAGACTTCTGAAGATCTGTCAGAAGATTCATCCGCTCTTGAATATTTTCAGAGATAGAAAGAAAATCATATGGTATAATGTTAAAGAAATACTTGGACAGGAGAGGGTCTGATCAAATTTTAGTTTCCTGTAAAATCTCAGCAGACTCCCCTGGGGTGTTCCATTTCTAGACTGTGGTAGTATTCCAAATCTCCAAATGATTTATCTTCTTCCACTTGACAACCATTACTTCTCCTTAAGAACTAAGGATATAAAATTGAGAAGCTTAAATGAAAATTTCAAGAAATACCAGAATTTGAGAGAGGAATGGAACAAAACAAAAATTTAAAAAGGTTAGACTTTTGAAACTGGTACTGAAAGTCTTATTTTTCATTCAAAACTGCCAAACATAATTCAAATTACAAATATGCCATTACTATCTTAAATTCAGAGTTCAAATGGTTCCATTTAAATATGTTAGGCAATAGCTGAACTATGGAACCAACCTAGGTGCCCTTCAACAGAAGAATGGATAAAGAAAATGTGGTACATATACACAACAGAATATTATTCAGCCAAAAAGAAAAAAACAATTATGGCATTTGCCCTTAAATGAATGGAACTGGAGACTACCATGCTAAGTGAAATAAGCCAGTCCTCAAAAACCAAAGGCCAAATGTTCTCTCTGATATGCAGATGCTAACACACAATAAGGGGAGGTAGAGAAGAATAGAAGTACTCTGGATTAGACAAAGGGGAATGAAGGGAAGAGGGGAATGGGAATGGGAAAGACAGTAGAATGAATCAGACATTGGTTTCCTATGTCCATATATGAATTCAGGACCAGTAGAACTCTACATCATGTACAACCACAAGAATGGGAAGTTATATTCCATGTATGTATAGTTATATCAAAATACATTTACTGTCATGTATAACTAAAAAGAAAAAAATTTTTTAAAAAAACATGCGATTTACAAATAATAAATATATATGTGTTAGGCTTAGGGATATAGCTTGGTGGTAGAGCATACATACTCAGCATTCATGAGGCCCTGGGTTCAATTCCCAGAACTCCAAGAATTAAAAATAAATTTAAAAAACAAATCATAAGTACACACGTGTATGTATGTGTATGTTTAAAGAGATGAGGTATCACTATATTGCCCAGGTCAACATCGAACTCCTATATTCAAGCAATTCCCCTGCCTCCATCTCCTCAGTAGCTCACACTACAGACATATGCCACAGTGTCCAGCCATAAATATATTAAATACCAATTAAATATAATTAAATACATTGTTCTCAAGTATCATGGATTCAAAGATAAATAAAAACACAATTTTTTTTTTTTTTGTGGTGCTGGGAATCGAACCCGTGGCCTTGTGCTTACAAGGCAAGCACTTTACCAACTGAGCTATCTCCCCAGCCCTAAAAACACAATTTGACTTTAAAAAGTATATTACCACAGACTAATAGGAAAGCTAACCATGTAAACAAAGAATTAAAATATACAAATCAGTATAAGCACAACATCAACAAAATTTAAGAATTAAAATCTTACTTTGGAGTTGGCAGGGGCTGTCAAAGAAAGTTTGGGGATTTTGTTTTGTTTTGTCTTTTGGTACAAGGGGTGTTTTACCACTGGGCCATATCCCCAGTCCTTTATATTTTTTCTATTTTGAGACAGGGTCTTGCTTAGTTGCTGAGGCTGGCCTCAAACTTGAGGTCATTGTACCTTAGTCCCCAACTTACTGGGATTATAGGCATGTACCTTTGCTCCTATTGTGGAGACAGCTGTACCTAAGCTAGCCTTTGAAAGATAGACAGGAATTTTTCAGGAAGACAAAAGGAAGATAATCTTGGCAAAAGGGAATAGCACATGGAAAGTACAAGGGTGCAAAAAATGGTGTATGGTGGTGGGTTCAGTTGGTAGGGTGCTTGCCCTGCAGGGCCTCGCAAGCACAGAGCCCTGGGTTCAATTCCTAGCACTGCCAAAAAAAAAAAAAAAGAAAAAGTACATTTAGGGCAATATACTGCTTGAGTACAGGGTTTGAGTTGAAGCAATGGAAATGAAGTAAGTTTATGAAGAGTCTTGGGTTCTATGTGAGTGAGCATAATCTTTATTATATCTTGCCGTAGGCTGGCAATCTCTACAGAATTCTAACCAGAGAATGACGGAACTCTTTTTAGAAAGGATGACACCTGGTAATGAGAGATGTCTCCTAACTATTCACATGCTACCTCCTCCTCATCATTCTTTCACTTAGGTTTTTTATCAATATGCCTATTATATACCATGTCTGATCTAGATAACGGGAATATAACAGTAAACAACCAAGAGTTTTCCTTCACAAAACTCAGTGGAAGAGATGCTTATAAAGGTCCCACCTTGGATGTTACTTCCTCAGGAAGGATTTCTGTGGCAATACTACCTAAAGTAACTTTTCCTCCCTAAAGTAGCTTTTACTAGTTTATCATATTAAGTTCTTTTTCTAAATTTCTCTCGATTTTCTAAATTTATCACAATTTACAATCATTTGTTTACATATCATTTGTCCCTGCCTTAAAACACAGACTATCTTTCTTGTTCTTTTTATTCTCTGAGCCTAGCAGTCAGACATATAGTAGGTGATTAATAAGTACCTGTTGACTGAAAAAATAAAAACAAAACATGTTTTACAACTTAGCTTTCCTAAATATTTAGTTGTTGCTTTTTATAAAAAATAATTTTTTCCATGTTGATGGACCTTTGTTTTGTTCACTTATTTATATTTGGTGCTAAGAATCAAACCGCGTCTCACACATGCTAGGCAAGTGCTCTACACTGAGCCACAACTCTAGACCTAGTTATTGCTTTTTTAGATCCAATCAATTTCCCTAGGCCCGATTCCCCAAGCATTCTGTAACCTCTGAGCTAACAGAAATTAGTACCAATCTCACAGCTTTATAATGACTTCTAAGACACCATCTCAATCAGCATACTGTAAATTTAGAGAACCTTAAATTTGTGTTCTTGGCTGTCACTAGGGCTTAGCTTGGTTGGCTCTTTTTTAAAAAAAAAAAAAAAATTGGTTGGCTCTAGAGAACTGAATAACTAATTCAACATTTATTGAATCTGACACTAAGTGTCAGATTTTGTATGGGGGGGGGTCCAATGGTGAATAAAATGGAAATATCATTGCCCTCCCAGAATTTATAATTTAATAAGGTAATGAATATAAGTAAAGAGGCAATTACAGTTCCACAATAGGGTAAATGGAGAGAGTACATCAGGGTCACCAGATAAAGTCTTGGACATTCAGAGTACATACAAAGGCTTAAGGTCTGGGCTGAATGCTAAATGGATGAAATATGTCAAAATAACAATCAAAGAGGGAAAAATCGCATTTAGATAATAGCATTTACTATGTGCTAGGCATTGTCTTAAACACTCTACGTATATTATTAATTATATATGATTTCTACATAAACATATAATTAACTTATTCAATTCTTACAATTCTGTGGGGTATGTACTACTATTGCCCTCATTTACAGAAGAGGAGTTAAGAATTTAAGTCTCCAAATTCACGCAACTAGAAAATGGCAAAGGGATAAATTAAACCTGGACAGTTTGGCTCCAGAATTTGAGTTCTCAGCATCTACACTATATTGCTTCTCTCAAATATTACAAATTGTTTTCTCTTTCAACTTCCTATTTTCTATAATAGAAATGGTTTCCTTTTTACACATGTTATGTTTTCAATAGTGACAAGTACTAGTAACTGATAAAATTGGGTCCTTTGCAACTTAGAGATTAAGAAATGGATGGTATTTTGTAATATAACTTTAAGGATTGACTAACCATTATCAAATATCTAAAAAAATATATTTGAAAAAAATACAAGTTCAATTTATGGTTTACTTTACCCCTTAGAACAAAAGTATCTAAAAGAAAAAACAAGCAAAGGACTGTGTGACTTTTTCTACTAATGTTGAATGTACATATAACATATGATATATCAGTTCTATTCCTAGGGACCTATGTAAAAGAACCACAATATAAATTCCCCAGGGGACATGTACTAGGATGTTTATAGAAGGCCTATTCGTAATAGCCCTAAACTGAAATCCTCCCTAAATGCCCATCAATAGTAGACTTGTTAAACAAATCTGTATTATAAACCACAACTGAACAACAAACAATAATGAAAATAAATGATCTACTATTATATGCACCAACATAGTTGAATCTCACACAAAAAAAATGCCAATGAAAGAAGTCAGACACGCAAGCATATATTACCATGACTACTATATATATACTATGACACGATTCTGTTCACATTGGGGACAAAATCAGGCAAACTTCATCTATGCTGTTAGAAGGCAGGAGAATAATTTCTTATGGGTGGTTAGAAGGAAGCATGAAGAGACTGATGGGGTTCTGGGAATGTTCTGCTTCTTAAAGCTGGGTGATTACACAGGGGTATTCAGTTTGTGAAATTTCATCATGTGTACTTAGGTATACTTTTCTGTATATATGTCCTCCATTAAAAAGTTAAACAGAAGTTGATACTATTTTTACATATTTTGATATAATTTTTAATGAATTTTGAAAAATTTAACATGCAAGGGAAAAATATTATAATCATCATCTAATATCTGAGTACTAATCATGTAGCAAGTACTATGTTAAAAGCTTTACCTGGATAAACCTCTCTTAATCCTCATAAACATCCTACAGAGATAGGTACAATTGTTAGCTCCATTTAACTGATGAGAAAACTGAAGCTCAGAGAAATTAAGTAATGTGCTGGAGTAGAAAATCAAACTCAGATAATTCTCATTAGAGAATATATTAACCATTTTGCTATACTAAATTTTCAGTGAAGAACTAAGCTGGATATGTCAAGGTAATAGAGAAATACTAGAAAATCATCTGTATTATTTTAGTTCCAAGTAGAACCTCCAATTAGGAGAAAAAACTAGTCACAGTAAGGTGTAGCAACCAACAACCTAAACAAATTCTTCCTACAATCAAACTTTAATTCAACATATTTATTCATGCCTGCGAAAATGTAAATAAATATTAAGAGGTTGTTTTTTGGTGCCAGGGATTGAACCAGGGCTTAACCACAAAGCCACATTCCTAACCCATTTTATTTCTTATTTTGAGACAGGGTCTCACTAAATTGCTCAGTCTGGTTTTGAACTTGGGATCCTCCTGCCTCAGCCTCCAGAGCTGCTGGGATTCAGGCAAGCGCCACCATGCCCAGTGTTAAGAGGATTTCTAAAAATCAACTCTACTTCCCTAACTCAATTCTATCCCTTATGACTTTTTACCAGCAATATAACGTATTTAATTTAAAAAAACAGAGCACGTGAGCTAAGTATTATTACAGCTAAGCTACGCCAGTGAATGGTATCTGAAAGTGGGCTGATGATTCACATTCACAGTACAGAGTTACCAAGAAATTTTATGAATGGAAACGAAACAAAAGCATTATGTACAGTTTTAACATAGGTAACACAAGGGAAAACAATTCCATAATCAGTTAAAGCATTTGGTAATTTACCAACATTAAATTTACCTCTTTGGAGGGGGAAGCGGGAGATGTGAATATTGTCATCCAATAGGACCACACAAACATAACAAAGAACAGATGGAAAGCCACAAGGTAAACAACGGTCTTTCCTGGTAAATAAAAACAAATAACATTTCATTGAATCCAGGTGAAAACAGGAAAAAGGATTACATTAAAACACAATATGTGGGTCAGGAGACCTAATCCAATAAAAAATTTAATTTAGGACATAATAAAACATCAAATATATAAACTCCTTTATCTTCATGATGTAATATTACTAGATTTGAAGAAATATTCTGTTCCTGTATTTAAGAATTATCAATATGGTTTATAAGTAAAGATTGCAGCTGGGGAAGAGATTTGATTATAAAGTTGCTGAGAATTTGAGCTAAAAAAAAAAATTTCTTTACTCACTGTATTTCAAGCTCTCCCTAAACAATAATTTTAAATGACTTAAAAATTATTCAAAATGACCCATCACTATGAACATTAAATTCAAGGAACTGTAAACTGAGAGTAAATAACTTGTAATCACCAAGAATAATAAGTAAAATTGATTAACTTAATCCCTGTACAATTTGCAAAAAGTACCCTAAATTTAATTCCACTGTTTAATGTAAGTTAACAAGAAAACTTTTTGGTCACTCTGAATTTCTACCTTAACTGTTTCCCAAGTGAATTCATGTAACATTTCAATATCTTTATCTCCAAATTTAATTTACTGATGTAACTTTTAAAGTTTTCTATTGTGTTCTGTAGTTTTTCTATGTGAAAGAAGCAGGACTAGTTTCCAATAAGCAAGAGTTATGTACTAGGTAGTTGAACTATTTTTTAGTTTGTAATGCAGCACCAAAACCCCACTGAAGATAACAAAGTATAAAGCAAAAAGGTCTTTTTAAAATACTTTTTTTTTTTTTTTTTTTTTTTTGCGGTGCTGGGAATCGAACCCAGGGCCTTGTGCTTGCAAGGCAAGCACTCTACTGACTGAGCTATCTCCCCAGCCCTTAAAATACTTTTTAAAAGTTCAGATCAAATATTATTTCTTCCACAAAAGTCTTCTCCATTACTTTCAGAATTCATTGCATTCTCCAATCCATTTGCTTAGACTTCAATTAAAGCCCCTTTCAATAGTTAGTTGCCTAATTCTGATGAACAAATGTATGAAAGACACAGTAGTGCCTGATACATAATAAATCCTCAACAAACACTGGCTATTATCATTATTGCCCAAATATCTTAATTCTTCTTAGTTCCTGTGCATTCCCTATATCAGAGTTTCTTAAGTTTAAGAAGTGATAAAGTTTTCACTGTTGTGCAGTTAAGTGAGAAAAATTAACTTTTTCTACTTTTATTAGAAAAAGCTTTTACTATAAAGCTAACAGATTCAATTTGAAGTCCTGACCTTCTTTAGCCTGAGGTTATTTTTCCTTGTATTTTGGTTTTTAAAAAAATGTTCATTCTTTTTAAATTAAAAAATGATAAAACTTGACAACCTTGTTAGAACCCAACCTTTTTTTTTTTTTTTTTAATTGTACTAATTCATTTCAGAGACTGGAACCTGGGGTTACACAGCTGACTGATAAAGGGAACCAGGGCTCAAGTGACTCCCCATATCTCCTAGATAACAAGTACAATTATTTCCAACTCTAGCTCCTAAAATTTCCTTCAAATCAATTTCTTCTCATTGTTTTCACTGCCAGTGCCTAGGCTGCTCATTTTATTTGGATTGCTGCAAAAGTAAAACTGGTCTCCTTGCTTCCTGTCTCTCTTGCTTCCATCTCCATGGTCAATGCTAAATGTGTTGCTCTAGTTTCTTCTCCCTATGGACTGTGAGAATTCCTGGAAAGTAACTCCATCTGCATGGCCAATGCATCCTAAAAAAACTCTGGAACTTTACAGTCACTATATTCAACTTTAGCTACTCAAATAATCATTCCAACCTATTAAAAGCCTCTTAGAAAGCATATATTGTAGGTTTTATTTCCAACCCTCACAGTAGTCTTGTGAGATATTTTTTGAGTTCACAAATATAGACAATGAGGTTCAGAGAATTGAGTATCTTGTGCAATATCAGTTACTAAATGATAATGCCAGAATTCAAACCCACCATCTGTTTGATAAAAATCCAAGGTTCTTTTCATAGTCATCCCTAAAACTAAATTTTCCTCCACTTTTTATTAACAATTTTTTTTTTTTTTGTACCAGTAATTGAACCCAAAGGTACTTAACCACTGAGCTACATTCCCAGCCTTTTAAAATATTTTATTTAGAAACAGGGTCTCACTTGAGTTGCTTAGGACCTGGGGTTGGCTTTGAACTAGCGATCTTCCTGCCACAGCCTCCCAAGCTGCGGGATTACAGGCTTGTGCCAAATGTGCCTGTTTCTTGACTTTTTAAAAAAAATTTTTTTTAACCTTATCTAAATATCATTCTACTCCTGAACCAACATCTGCTGCCAAAATAAAATCCTAGCCACAACTTCCTTCTATTTTGAAGTGTGCTCTATTCACTTCTACTACTATTGACACTGAAAATTCTGGCTTCTCCAAATTTGCATTTCTTTATGCTTTCAGCACCCTCTAGGGTCAAACCAAAATATAATGAACCCAAAGGATTCCAAATCATTGTGTCATTTGTTTTTCCTTTGGAAAAGCATGAGGGAGCTTAGTCCTCTATTGTGACACCAACTGTGAGACCACTTAACAACTTACTCTGAATGTTATTTTCATCTAGTTTATTTTTTGCCTGTCCCCCAAATTCAACCAAGCTTGTCATTCCTCACCTAAACACTGCTATATCACTTTGAGATAAATGGCTACACTAAGGTCTTAAAACTTCTCAAGCATTTACTTACAACTAAGATAAGCAGGCAAAACAATAGATTCTTGAAATATTTTTAACATTTAATATCTTTTAGAATATTTCTGCTCTACAGGGCAATAAAGCAAACAGGTTGCTTTAAAATACATTAATTCTCAGTTAAATGAAAAAATAGATAATAAGCCCTTAGTATAATGTTTGGAATATAATAAGTATTTAACAGATGGTAGTTATTAAATTATAACAAAGTAAATATAATATTCTTTATTATATAAATAATGCTTTTTAACCAAGTTCAATTCATGTGATGGTTAATAGGTAAACTCTTGGTCACATGTATAAGCTGTAAGCTATTGGTTACAAATAATATGTAGGTTAAAATTTTTGTTAACTAAGCAGGTTAAAGCTCAAAGAAAAATCTGAACCTATCGATCAAAAAGTGTAGGTTCAAAAGTCAACCTGTAACTGAATTAAAAAAAGACAAAAAAGTTATCAGAGGATTCTTTGAGAGACATGGTAAAAATAACCCAAAAGATAATAATATTAAAGTTCTTTCATAAGAAACTCTAAATTCTCTTTCTTATCTGTACTTTCAACATATAGGAAATAGTTCTGATGTAAAGGATAGGCCTGCCAAGATGGAGTTTGTTTCTTCTATTACTGAAAAATTAGATTTAGGGGCAACTTGAGATTTATATGCTTAATATCTGATTAGCTTCAGTAATAAGAATAAATTGTCCAACTGTTAAAAGAAATTCTGGGTTTTTCTATGTCAAAATAAATTTTTATTTTGAAATCTGATCCTCAATGGATTTCTGAAGTTTTCTTTTATTCTGGTGAAACTGTGAGAAAAGATTTTTTTCCCTCTAGGTATTGTCTCTTTGATCAGTCATTATAAAAACTTTAATTTCTTTGACCCATAATACAATTTACAAATTTATTTATTATTATTTTTTTCTAATTTGTATACTCACTTGAATCATTGCCTGCATCTTTAAGGAACAAAATATGCCTTTTTAAAAAATTTTGATTCATTGTACACAAATGGGGTACAACTGTTGTTTCTCTTGTTGTACAGGAAGTAGAGTCGCAACATTTGTGTAATCATACATGTACATAGGATAATGATGTTTGTCTCATTTTGCTATTTTTCCTTCCCCCAAAATATGCCCTTTTGAATAATCTGATTCAGGATTTCTCAAAATTACATGTGCACAGAAATCACTTAGGAACCTTATTAAAAGGCAGATTCTGATTTAATGGATGTGGAATGAAGTCTGAGCTGCTTCATTTACAAGCTCATACATAATGGTGACGTATTTAAAGATTATATCCTAAGAAGTAAGGATCTTGGCAAAACCTTGTTTATGTGACTCATTAACAATTTACAAACTTAAAGTCTAGTTATTTTATTAAATATCTGTGAGTAGGAAAGTGCTATTTTCAACAAATGTGTAAGCAAGAGAACCACCAATGACATTTAGACATAATGAAAGCAGAAATCCCCCCCTCAACTAAAACTCACATTAAGAATTTAAACAGAGTTCTGAAGAACATACAACACAGATCTACATAAATTTACACAAAGAAGTTTGAGTACTAGGTGCCTTACAAAATAATGGCTACTTCAATTTATACAATACAAATGAGAATAAACTGAGTGGGAACAAACCACATACTACATATCTCCCTTAATTACTTAAAATTTAAAGATACATATTTTCTTTTTGAAAAACAAAAGTACTATCACTAAATAAAAAGTATGTGGAGAGAAATTAAGATACCATAAGTCTTAAAATAAGACTACAAGTGCCTTACCAGTTTCTTCATTTCCAGAAATAGTAACTAGAATAGAAGAAAAAAAACAGTGAATATACTTACAACATATTGTACACAAATTTAAATTCAAGTTGAATATTCATCTTAATATCATTTTCATAAACTTCAAAACATTAAAATAATGAAGTTCAAATTCTTTATCATTAACCCTACAGTCACTTAAGAACTTTGTTAATTTTAAGTGTATTAACATAATTATAGCTGTGACATTTTCTTTAGCTCTTTGCTTAATGAAACCTTAAGAATGAATAGAACTG